>NW_025547487.1:0-27889 GCF_905237065.1 Salmo salar
GATAAGAACAGATTTTTTTTTATAAAATATATTTATTACGTTCAAAACCCAACAAAAATCTTATACAATCAATCAATTCAAACACAAATTCCATTAAACATTTCAAAACTATTCAATAATAACCAAACCCTAAAACCAAAAGTCATGGGAGCATTTTCCTCCCCTTCCCATCTACAAACCAAAACCTACACCAAAAAATCAAAGAAAAACTCACCCCATCCCGACCGACGGGACGCCTTCTCCACTCCTGACGCTCCCCGTCGGGCCGCCATCCCCTCTCCCCTGGATGCGGTAACAGCGCCCGACACACGCTCACCCTGCGTCCCGTACCCCACACTTAGGTCTACCACCCTGCCCTCCTCCTGACTCCGGCCCGGGGACCCCACGAGCCCAAACAGGGAGCTTAAGCCTCCCTCCATCGCCCAATCCTGGGCCATGCCTGTAAGGTCAAGCTCAGACAGGGGTGTAAAGGTGAAGGAAGAGGGAACCCAAGAGGGCCCCTGTAACCTCCCCCTCCCTCCACCCTGATCTGCCCCCCTCCCTCTTTTACCACCCATCCTCCTTGAGCGCTCCCCTCTTTTCGACCTCTTGTATGGTGGAGTAAAAGGCAAAAAGTTTTCATAGCTTGCCTCCTTCTCCACCTCCACCCGTGATTTCACCTCTTTACTGTCCCCCACTCCTTCACTCCTTCTCCTACTGGTCCCGCCACAACTACCTTCTCTGTCTCCTCCCTTTCTGTCTTTTCCTTCTCCACCACCTTCTTCCCTGTCTCCTTCCTTTCTGTCTCTTTCTTCTCCACCACCTTCTTCCCTATCTCCTTCCTTTCTGTCTCTTTCTCCTCCACCACCTTCTTCCCTGTCTCCTTCCTTTCTGTCTCTTTCTCCTCCACCACCTTCTTCCCTCTCTCCTTCCTTTCTGTCTCTTTCTCCTCCACCACCTTCTTCCCTGTCTCCTTCCTTTCTATCTCTTTCTTCTCCACCGCCGTCTTCCCAGTCTCCTTCCTTTCTGTCTCTTTCTCCTCCACCACCTTCTTCCCAGTCTCCTTCCTTTCTGTCTCTTTCTTCTCCACCTCCGTCTTCCCAGTCTCCTCCCTCTCTGTTGCCTTCTCCGTCTCCTTCCTCTCCACAGCCGTCTTCTCTGGCCCCTTCACTCTCCTGTCTCCTTCCTCCTCCTGCTCTCCTTTAGCCTTCTTCCCTTCCGTTTCCACTATGCTGTTGTCTTCTTTTCCTTTTTCTCCTCCCGCTTCCGTTTTCTCCTCCTCTTCCACCCGTGTGTCCGCTCCCTCTGTTCCAGTCCTTTGTTCTTGGTCCTCCTTCTACCCCCATCCCCGGCTCTTGCTTCCCCCAGCTGCAGACGCGTATGACCTCTGACGCGCCGGGCATTCACGCCACAGGTGCGTTAGCATACCACACCCGTGACATGCCTTCGGCGCGTCACAGTCCCTCGCCTCGTGCTCGTAGATCCACAATACCTACACTTCTTTGTACCGCACGAGGCGAGGATATGACCATAGGCCATACAACGCCTGCAGAACGGAGGCTGACGGGCATAATGCAACGTCCCCCGGTCAGCCCCCAGGAGAACATCGCCGGAGGATGGAGGTATCCACCAATCCATTTGGGTCCTCTCTTAGGAGGGCCTGAAACCCCTCCTCCCGGTCCAAAAGCCCAGGGAATCTTTGAGGTGCCTTCCTGAGGAGACACCATCCATGTATCTCCCCAGAAAGGCCCCCACCTCCTCATCCTTAACGTAAGGGTTGTAAATATTTACATTTACCACTCGGAAATTACTCCTCGCCAAGCTGGTTACAATGTAAAGAGACATTGGCCTCTCCGCTTCCACTTCTCTCACTTTTCTCAAAATGTCATCGTGCTTTCCTTCTGTATGCAGTGCCAACTCATACGCTCCTTCCAATGGATTGTCTTGAAGGCAGAACACATCCTCCACCTTCAGTCCCAGGATTCCAATCACAATGTTCCTCCCAAAGGCATCTCTGTCAAAAGGCTCCATCGTCTTATCTCTCCATGCAAAGCGTATCGTATTTGCCTGACCTGTCCTAGGGACCGGTCTCGATGAAGTACTTTGCGCCATCTCCGCAAGGAGCTTGACACACTCTACTCAGCTCTCGCTCTCTTCAAAACAGAAAAAACTGAAAAAGAGCGGCAAAATAAACCAATCGTGAATACAAAAAACCAAAATAACAAACTTTCCTCCCTCCTGCCTTTCGACCTTTTGGCTCAGCGGGCTTTGGGGCACCTCGGTACCAAGCTTGATCTGAGCCAAAAGGCCGAGAAGCGATAACCCACAAATTGACCCCTGCACCCGCTCGGCCCGGGGCCTCGGCAGACCTCATCGGTTTGGCAAAAGTTGGCTCCTCCTCACCCAACGCTTCCCTGGTGACAGGCGGGTGTTTTTTTTTAAAAGTCGCTAATGCGTCGTTAGGTCACTAGCTCTTTAATCCTAGTGCGACTATTTGTTCAATGCCCGGCAATACACCAGTCATCGTCGGGCTTGAACTCAATTGCCCGAGCGACTACTTTGAGTGGAAAAAATACGCGGTCGGTCAGCCGGCTTCAAGTCAAACGCCTGAGCAAAAAGTCTCGAGGCGTCATCTCTGTCAATTTCTCTTGAAACAAGATACCGGGCTCTGCCAGAAGCAAAGCCCTTCCAAAAATACGTTGAACTCGTAAGTGTTCCTCTCCACGGAAGTCTTTAGTAAAAGGCGAAAGGCTTGTGCGTAATGAAGAGAAACCAGAGTCGTATGGAAGTCAGAGGTCGGGGGCCCGAGACACACACGGTGCACTCTAGGCCGGGTCCCCGCGGGTGGTCCCCGAACCCACTCTTCCAAGTTTTCGAGGGCTGTGGGTAAAAAGTCACAGACAGACAGACAGACAGACAGACAGACAGACAGACAGACAGACAGACAGACAGACAGACAGATAGATAGATAGACAATCCTGGTGAAGTGATTGTATTTTTGGGGGGCTCAAAACACACACACACACACAATCCTGGTGAAGTGATTGTATTTTTTGGGGGGGCTCAAAACACACACACACACACACACACACACACACACACACACACACACACACACACACACACACACACACACACACACTCTCCTGGCCAATGTTATTTTTTTATTTTTTTTTTTTTTTAAGTAAAATGGCGGAAAACGGGGACCCCCATGAAGGGGGCTTCGCACTTGTTTCAGTTTGGATGATTCTTCTTTTTCATTCCTTCTCTTCTTCTGCTAGCTGTTTTACATAGCTTGGTGTATTTCTTTTCCTTGACAATGGGAGAAAAGTGTTGCACCGTTCCCGGAGGTACTGCAATACCGGTCGATGCGTGGAGCGGACGGAGCAAGCCCCATTTCCGACTCCCTGTTCGAAAAATCCATTTAATATGTAGTCCCCCGATGGGGGACGTATCAGATATTAAACTGATAAGAACAGATACTACACTTGATCTGAGCCAAAAGGCCGAGAAGCGATAACCCACAAATTGACCCCTGCACCCGCCGGGTCCCGGGGCCTCGGCAGACCTCATCGGTTTGGCAAAAGTTGGCTCCTCCTCACCCAACGCTTCCCTGGTGACAGGCGGGTGTGTTTTTTTTTAAAAGTCGCTAATGCGTCGTTAGGTCACTAGCTCTTTAATCCTAGTGCGACTATTTGTTCAATGCCCGGCAAATACACCAGTCATCGTCGGGCTTGAACTCAATTGCCCGAGCGACTACTTTGAGTGGAAAAATACGCCGGTCGGTCAGCCGGCTTCAAGTCAAACGCCTGAGCAAAAAGTCTCGGCGTCATCTCTGTCAATTTCTCTTGAAACAAGATACCGGGCTCTGCCAGAAGCAAAGCCCTTCCAAAAATACGTTGAACTCGTAAGTGTTCCTCTCCACGGAAGTCTTTAGTAAAAGGCGAAAGGCTTGTGCGTAATGAAGAGAAACCAGAGTCGTATGGAAGTCAGAGGTCGGGGCCCGAGACACACACGGTGCACTCTAGGCCGGGTCCCCGCGGGTGGTCCCCGAACCCACTCTTCCAAGTTTTCGAGGGCTGTGGGTAAAAAGTCACAGACAGACAGACAGACAGACAGACAGACAGACAGACAGACAGACAGACAGACAGACAGACAGACAGATAGATAGATAGATAGACAATCCTGGTGAAGTGATTGTATTTTTGGGGGGCTCAAAAACACACACACACACACAATCCTGGTGAAGTGATTGTATTTTTTTGGGGGGCTCAAAAACACACACACACACACACACACACACACACACACACACACACACACACACACACACACACACACACACACACTCTCCTGGCCAATGTTTTTTTTTTTTTTTTTTTTTAAGTAAAATGGCGGGAAAACGGGGACCCCCATGAAGGGGGCTTCGCACTTGTTTCAGTTTGGATGATTCTTCTTTTTCATTCCTTCTCTTCTTCTGCTAGCTGTTTTACATAGCTTGGTGTATTTCTTTTCCTTGACAATGGGAGAAAAGTGTTGCACCGTTCCCGGAGGTACTGCAATACCGGGTCGATGCGTGGAGCCGGACGGAGCAAGCCCCATTTCCGACTCCCCTGTTCGAAAAATCCATTTAATATGTAGTCCCCCGATGGGGGACGTATCAGATATTAAACTGATAAGAACAGATTTTTTTTTTATAAAATATATTTATTACGTTCAAAACCCAACAAAAATCTTATACAATCAATCAATTCAAACACAAATTCCATTAAACATTTCAAAACTATTCAATAATAACCAAACCCAAAAACCAAAAGTCATGGGAGCATTTTCCTCCCCTTCCCATCTACAAACCAAAACCTACACCAAAAATCAAAGAAAAACTCACCCCATCCCGACCGACGGGGACGCCTTCTCCACTCCTGACGGCTCCCCGTCGGCCGCCATCCCTCTCCCCTGGATGCGGTAACAGCGCCCGACACACGCTCACCCTGCGTCCCGTACCCCACACTTAGGTCTACCACCCTGCCCTCCTCCTGACTCCGGCCCGGGGACCCCACGAGCCCAAACAGGGAGCTTAAGCCTCCCTCCATCGCCCAATCCTGGGCCATGCCTGTAAGGTCAAGCTCAGACAGGGGTGTAAAGGTGAAGGAAGAGGGAACCCAAGAGGGCCCTGTAACCTCCCCTCCCCTCCACCCTGATCTGCCCCCCTCCCTCTTTTACCACCCATCCTCCTTGAGCGCTCCCCTCTTTTCGACCTCTTGTATGGTGGAGTAAAAGGCAAAAAGTTTTCATAGCTTGCCTCCTTCTCCACCTCCACCCGTGATTTCACCTCTTTACTGTCCCCCACTCCTTCACTCCTTCTCCTACTGGTCCCGCCACAACTACCTTCTCTGTCTCCTCCCTTTCTGTCTTTTCCTTCTCCACCACCTTCTTCCCTGTCTCCTTCCTTTCTGTCTCTTTCTTCTCCACCACCTTCTTCCCTATCTCCTTCCTTTCTGTCTCTTTCTCCTCCACCACCTTCTTCCCTGTCTCCTTCCTTTCTGTCTCTTTCTCCTCCACCACCTTCTTCCCTCTCTCCTTCCTTTCTGTCTCTTTCTCCTCCACCACCTTCTTCCCTGTCTCCTTCCTTTCTATCTCTTTCTTCTCCACCGCCGTCTTCCCAGTCTCCTTCCTTTCTGTCTCTTTCTCCTCCACCACCTTCTTCCCAGTCTCCTTCCTTTCTGTCTCTTTCTTCTCCACCTCCGTCTTCCCAGTCTCCTCCCTCTCTGTTGCCTTCTCCGTCTCCTTCCTCTCCACAGCCGTCTTCTCTGGCCCCTTCACTCTCCTGTCTCCTTCCTCCTCCTGCTCTCCTTTAGCCTTCTTCCCTTCCGTTTCCACTATGCTGTTGTCTTCTTTTCCTTTTTCTCCTCCCGCTTCCGTTTTCTCCTCCTCTTCCACCCGTGTGTCCGCTCCCTCTGTTCCAGTCCTTTGTTCTTGGTCCCTCCTTCTACCCCCATCCCCGGCTCTTGCTTCCCCCAGCTGCAGACGCGTATGACCTCTGACGCGCCGGGCATTCACGCCACAGGTGCGTTAGCATACCACACCCGTGACATGCCTTCGGCGCGTCACAGTCCCTCGCCTCGTGCTCCGTAGATCCACAATACCTACACTTCTTTGTACCGCACGAGGCGAGGATATGACCATAGGCCATACAACGCCTGCAGAACGGAGGCTGACGGGCATAATGCAACGTCCCCCGGTCAGCCCCCAGGGAGAACATCGCCGGAGGATGGAGGTATCCACCCAATCCATTTGGGTCCTCTCTTAGGAGGGCCTGAAACCCCTCCTCCCGGTCCAAAAGCCCAGGGAATCTTTGAGGTGCCTTCCTGAGGAGACACCATCCATGTATCTCCCCAGAAAGGCCCCCACCTCCTCATCCTTAACGTAAGGGTTGTAAATATTTACATTTACCACTCGGAAATTACTCCTCGCCAAGCTGGTTACAATGTAAAGAGACATTGGCCTCTCCGCTTCCACTTCTCTCACTTTTCTCAAAATGTCATCGTGCTTTCCTTCTGTATGCAGTGCCAACTCATACGCTCCTTCCAATGGATTGTCTTGAAGGCAGAACACATCCTCCACCTTCAGTCCCAGGATTCCAATCACAATGTTCCTCCCAAAGGCATCTCTGTCAAAAGGCTCCATCGTCTTATCTCTCCAAGCAAAGCGTATCGTATTTGCCTGACCTGTCCTAGGGACCGGTCTCGATGAAGTACTTTGCGCCATCTCCGCAAGGAGCTTGACACACTCTACTCAGCTCTCGCTCTCTTCAAAACAGAAAAAACTGAAAAAGAGCGGCAAAATAAACCAATCGTGAATACAAAAAACCAAAATAACAAACTTTCCTCCCTCCTGCCTTCCTTCGACCTTTTGGCTCAGCGGGCTTTGGGGCACCTCGGTACCAAGCTTGATCTGAGCCAAAAGGCCGAGAAGCGATAACCCACAAATTGACCCCTGCACCCGCCCGGCCCCGGGGGCCTCGGCAGACCTCATCGGTTTGGCAAAAGTTGGCTCCTCCTCACCCAACGCTTCCCTGGTGACAGGCGGGTGTGTTTTTTTTAAAAGTCGCTAATGCGTCGTTAGGTCACTAGCTCTTTAATCCTAGTGCGACTATTTGTTCAATGCCCGGCAAATACACCAGTCATCGTCGGGCTTGAACTCAATTGCCCGAGCGACTACTTTGAGTGGAAAAAATACGCCGGTCGGTCAGCCGGCTTCAAGTCAAACGCCTGAGCAAAAAGTCTCGGCGTCATCTCTGTCAATTTCTCTTGAAACAAGATACCGGGCTCTGCCAGAAGCAAAGCCCTTCCAAAAATACGTTGAACTCGTAAGTGTTCCTCTCCACGGAAGTCTTTAGTAAAAGGCGAAAGGCTTGTGCGTAATGAAGAGAAACCAGAGTCGTATGGAAGTCAGAGGTCGGGGCCCGAGACACACACGGTGCACTCTAGGCCGGGTCCCCGCGGGTGGTCCCCGAACCCACTCTTCCAAGTTTTCGAGGGCTGTGGGTAAAAAGTCACAGACAGACAGACAGACAGACAGACAGACAGACAGACAGACAGACAGACAGACAGACAGACAAAGATAGATAGATAGACAATCCTGGTGAAGTGATTGTATTTTTGGGGGGGCTCCAAAAACACACACACACACACAATCCTGGTGAAGTGATTGTATTTTTGGGGGGCTCAAAACACACACACACACACACACACACACACACACACACACACACACACACACACACACACACACACACACACACTCTCCTGGCCAATGTTATTTTTTTATTTTTTTTTTTTTTTTAAGTAAAATGGCGGAAAACGGGGACCCCATGAAGGGGGCTTCGCACTTGTTTCAGTTTGGATGATTCTTCTTTTTCATTCCTTCTCTTCTTCTGCTAGCTGTTTTACATAGCTTGGTGTATTTCTTTTCCTTGACAATGGGAGAAAAGTGTTGCACCGTTCCCGGAGGTACTGCAATACCGGGTCGATGCGTGGAGCGGACGGAGCAAGCCCCATTTCCGACTCCCTGTTCGAAAAATCCATTTAATATGTAGTCCCCCGATGGGGGACGTATCAGATATTAAACTGATAAGAACAGATACTACACTTGATCTGAGCCAAAAGGCCGAGAAGCGATAACCCACAAATTGACCCCTGCACCCGCCGGTCTCGGGGCCTCGGCAGACCTCATCGGTTTGGCAAAAGTTGGCTCCTCCTCACCCAACGCTTCCCTGGTGACAGGCGGGTGTGTTTTTTTTTAAAAGTCGCTAATGCGTCGTTAGGTCACTAGCTCTTTAATCCTAGTGCGACTATTTGTTCAATGCCCGGCAAATACACCAGTCATCGTCGGGCTTGAACTCAATTGCCCGAGCGACTACTTTGAGTGGAAAAAATACGCCGGTCGGTCAGCCGGCTTCAAGTCAAACGCCTGAGCAAAAAGTCTCGGCGTCATCTCTGTCAATTTCTCTTGAAACAAGATACCGGGCTCTGCCAGAAGCAAAGCCCTTCCAAAAATACGTTGAACTCGTAAGTGTTCCTCTCCACGGAAGTCTTTAGTAAAAGGCGAAAGGCTTGTGCGTAATGAAGAGAAACCAGAGTCGTATGGAAGTCAGAGGTCGGGGCCCGAGACACACACGGTGCACTCTAGGCCGGGTCCCCGCGGGTGGTCCCCCGAACCCACTCTTCCAAGTTTTCGAGGGCTGTGGGTAAAAAGTCACAGACAGACAGACAGACAGACAGACAGACAGACAGACAGACAGACAGACAGACAGACAGACAGACAGATAGATAGATAGATAGACAATCCTGGTGAAGTGATTGTATTTTTGGGGGGGGGGGCTCAAAACACACACACACACACAATCCTGGTGAAGTGATTGTATTTTTTTGGGGGGCTCAAAACACACACACACACACACACACACACACACACACACACACACACACACACACACACACACACACACACTCTCCTGGCCAATGTT
This sequence comes from Salmo salar, assembly GCF_905237065.1. Lineage (NCBI taxonomy): Eukaryota > Metazoa > Chordata > Actinopteri > Salmoniformes > Salmonidae > Salmo > Salmo salar. The sequence goes on from NW_025547487.1 coordinate 9,008, forward strand.
TTTTTTTTTTTTTTTTTTTTAAGTAAAATGGCGGGAAAACGGGGACCCCCATGAAGGGGGCTTCGCACTTGTTTCAGTTTGGATGATTCTTCTTTTTCATTCCTTCTCTTCTTCTGCTAGCTGTTTTACATAGCTTGGTGTATTTCTTTTTCCTTGACAATGGGAGAAAAGTGTTGCACCGTTCCCGGAGGTACTGCAATACCGGGTCGATGCGTGGAGCGGACGGAGCAAGCCCCATTTCCGACTCCCTGTTCGAAAAATCCATTTAATATGTAGTCCCCCGATGGGGGACGTATCAGATATTAAACTGATAAGAACAGATTTTTTTATAAAATATATTTATTACGTTCAAAACCCAACAAAAATCTTATACAATCAATCAATTCAAACACAAATTCCATTAAACATTTCAAAACTATTCAATAATAACCAAACCCAAAAACCAAAAGTCATGGGAGCATTTTCCCTCCCCTTCCCATCTACAAACCAAAACCTACACCAAAAAATCAAAGAAAAACTCACCCCATCCCGACCGACGGGGACGCCTTCTCCACTCCTGACGCTCCCCGTCGGCCGCCATCCCTCTCCCCTGGATGCGGTAACAGCGCCCGACACACGCTCACCCTGCGTCCCGTACCCACACTTAGGTCTACCACCCTGCCCTCCTCCTGACTCCGGCCCGGGGACCCCACGAGCCCAAACAGGGAGCTTAAGCCTCCCTCCATCGCCCAATCCTGGGCCATGCCTGTAAGGTCAAGCTCAGACAGGGGTGTAAAGGTGAAGGAAGAGGGAACCCAAGAGGGCCCTGTAACCTCCCCCTCCCCTCCACCCTGATCTGCCCCCCCTCCCTCTTTTACCACCCATCCTCCTTGAGCGCTCCCCTCTTTTCGACCTCTTGTATGGTGGAGTAAAAGGCAAAAAGTTTTCATAGCTTGCCTCCTTCTCCACCTCCACCCGTGATTTCACCTCTTTACTGTCCCCCCCACTCCTTCACTCCTTCTCCTACTGGTCCCGCCACAACTACCTTCTCTGTCTCCTCCCTTTCTGTCTTTTCCTTCTCCACCACCTTCTTCCCTGTCTCCTTCCTTTCTGTCTCTTTCTTCTCCACCACCTTCTTCCCTATCTCCTTCCTTTCTGTCTCTTTCTCCTCCACCACCTTCTTCCCTGTCTCCTTCCTTTCTGTCTCTTTCTCCTCCACCACCTTCTTCCCTCTCTCCTTCCTTTCTGTCTCTTTCTCCTCCACCACCTTCTTCCCTGTCTCCTTCCTTTCTATCTCTTTCTTCTCCACCGCCGTCTTCCCAGTCTCCTTCCTTTCTGTCTCTTTCTCCTCCACCACCTTCTTCCCAGTCTCCTTCCTTTCTGTCTCTTTCTTCTCCACCTCCGTCTTCCCAGTCTCCTCCCTCTCTGTTGCCTTCTCCGTCTCCTTCCTCTCCACAGCCGTCTTCTCTGGCCCCTTCACTCTCCTGTCTCCTTCCTCCTCCTGCTCTCCTTTAGCCTTCTTCCCTTCCGTTTCCACTATGCTGTTGTCTTCTTTTCCTTTTTCTCCTCCCGCTTCCGTTTTCTCCTCCTCTTCCACCCGTGTGTCCGCTCCCTCTGTTCCAGTCCTTTGTTCTTGGTCCCTCCTTCTACCCCCCATCCCCGGCTCTTGCTTCCCCCAGCTGCAGACGCGTATGACCTCTGACGCGCCGGGCATTCACGCCACAGGTGCGTTAGCATACCACACCCGTGACATGCCTTCGGCGCGTCACAGTCCCTCGCCTCGTGCTCCGTAGATCCACAATACCTACACTTCTTTGTACCGCGACGAGGCGAGGATATGACCATAGGCCATACAACGCCTGCAGAACGGAGGCTGACGGGCATAATGCAACGTCCCCCGGTCAGCCCCAGGGAGAACATCGCCGGAGGATGGAGGTATCCACCCAATCCATTTGGGTCCTCTCTTAGGAGGGCCTGGAAACCCCTCCTCCCGGTCCAAAAGCCCAGGGAATCTTTGAGGTGCCTTCCTGAGGAGACACCATCCATGTATCTCCCCAGAAAGGCCCCCCACCTCCTCATCCTTAACGTAAGGGTTGTAAATATTTACATTTACCACTCGGAAATTACTCCTCGCCAAGCTGGTTACAATGTAAAGAGACATTGGCCTCTCCGCTTCCACTTCTCTCACTTTTCTCAAAATGTCATCGTGCTTTCCTTCTGTATGCAGTGCCAACTCATACGCTCCTTCCAATGGATTGTCTTGAAGGCAGAACACATCCTCCACCTTCAGTCCCAGGATTCCAATCACAATGTTCCTCCCAAAGGCATCTCTGTCAAAAGGCTCCATCGTCTTATCTCTCCAAGCAAAGCGTATCGTATTTGCCTGACCTGTCCTAGGGACCGGTCTCGATGAAGTACTTTGCGCCATCTCCGCAAGGAGCTTGACACACTCTACTCAGCTCTCGCTCTCTTCAAAACAGAAAAAACTGAAAAAGAGCGGCAAAATAAACCAATCGTGAATACAAAAAACCAAAATAACAAACTTTCCTCCCTCCTGCCTTCCTTCGACCTTTTGGCTCAGCGGGCTTTGGGGCACCTCGGTACCAAGCTTGATCTGAGCCAAAAGGCCGAGAAGCGATAACCCACAAATTGACCCCTGCACCCGCCCGGCCCCGGGGCCTCGGCAGACCTCATCGGTTTGGCAAAAGTTGGCTCCTCCTCACCCAACGCTTCCCTGGTGACAGGCGGGTGTGTTTTTTTTAAAAGTCGCTAATGCGTCGTTAGGTCACTAGCTCTTTAATCCTAGTGCGACTATTTGTTCAATGCCCGGCAAATACACCAGTCATCGTCGGGCTTGAACTCAATTGCCCGAGCGACTACTTTGAGTGGAAAAAATACGCCGGTCGGTCAGCCGGCTTCAAGTCAAACGCCTGAGCAAAAAGTCTCGGCGTCATCTCTGTCAATTTCTCTTGAAACAAGATACCGGGCTCTGCCAGAAGCAAAGCCCTTCCAAAAATACGTTGAACTCGTAAGTGTTCCTCTCCACGGAAGTCTTTAGTAAAAGGCGAAAGGCTTGTGCGTAATGAAGAGAAACCAGAGTCGTATGGAAGTCAGAGGTCGGGGCCCGAGACACACACGGTGCACTCTAGGCCGGGTCCCCGCGGTGGTCCCCGAACCCACTCTTCCAAGTTTTCGAGGGCTGTGGGTAAAAAGTCACAGACAGACAGACAGACAGACAGACAGACAGACAGACAGACAGACAGACAGACAGACAGACAGACAGACAGATAGATAGATAGACAATCCTGGTGAAGTGATTGTATTTTTGGGGGGGGCCCAAAACACACACACACACACAATCCTGGTGAAGTGATTGTATTTTTGGGGGGCCCAAAACACACACACACACACACACACACACACACACACACACACACACACACACACACACACACACACACACACACACTCTCCTGGCCAATGTTATTTTTTTATTTTTTTTTTTTTTTAAGTAAAATGGCGGAAAACGGGGACCCCCATGAAGGGGGCTTCGCACTTGTTTCAGTTTGGATGATTCTTCTTTTTCATTCCTTCTCTTCTTCTGCTAGCTGTTTTACATAGCTTGGTGTATTTCTTTTCCTTGACAATGGGAGAAAAGTGTTGCACCGTTCCCGGAGGTACTGCAATACCGGGTCGATGCGTGGAGCGGACGGAGCAAGCCCCATTTCCGACTCCCTGTTCGAAAAATCCATTTAATATGTAGTCCCCGATGGGGGACGTATCAGATATTAAACTGATAAGAACAGATACTACACTTGATCTGAGCCAAAAGGCCGAGAAGCGATAACCCACAAATTGACCCCTGCACCCGCCCGGCCCCCGGGGGCCTCGGCAGACCTCATCGGTTTGGCAAAAGTTGGCTCCTCCTCACCCAACGCTTCCCTGGTGACAGGCGGGTGTGTTTTTTTTTAAAAGTCGCTAACGCGTCGTTAGGTCACTAGCTCTTTAATCCTAGTGCGACTATTTGTTCAATGCCCGGCAAATACACCAGTCATCGTCGGGCTTGAACTCAATTGCCCGAGCGACTACTTTGAGTGGAAAAAAATACGCCGGTCGGTCAGCCGGCTTCAAGTCAAACGCCTGAGCAAAAAGTCTCGGCGTCATCTCTGTCAATTTCTCTTGAAACAAGATACCGGGCTCTGCCAGAAGCAAAGCCCTTCCAAAAATACGTTGAACTCGTAAGTGTTCCTCTCCACGGAAGTCTTTAGTAAAAGGCGAAAGGCTTGTGCGTAATGAAGAGAAACCAGAGTCGTATGGAAGTCAGAGGTCGGGGCCCGAGACACACACGGTGCACTCTAGGCCGGGTCCCCGCGGGTGGTCCCCGAACCCACTCTTCCAAGTTTTCGAGGGCTGTGGGTAAAAAGTCACAGACAGACAGACAGACAGACAGACAGACAGACAGACAGACAGACAGACAGACAGACAGACAGACAGATAGATAGATAGATAGACAATCCTGGTGAAGTGATTGTATTTTTGGGGGGGCTCAAAACACACACACACACACAATCCTGGTGAAGTGATTGTATTTTTTTGGGGGGGCTCAAAACACACACACACACACACACACACACACACACACACACACACACACACACACACACACACACACACACACACACTCTCCTGGCCAATGTTTTTTTTTTTTTTTTTTTTTTAAGTAAAATGGCGGGAAAACGGGGGACCCCCATGAAGGGGGCTTCGCACTTGTTTCAGTTTGGATGATTCTTCTTTTTCATTCCTTCTCTTCTTCTGCTAGCTGTTTTACATAGCTTGGTGTATTTCTTTTTCCTTGACAATGGGAGAAAAGTGTTGCACCGTTCCCGGAGGTACTGCAATACCGGGTCGATGCGTGGAGCGGACGGAGCAAGCCCCATTTCCGACTCCCTGTTCGAAAAATCCATTTAATATGTAGTCCCCCCGATGGGGGACGTATCAGATATTAAACTGATAAGAACAGATACTACACTTGATCTGAGCCAAAAGGCCGAGAAGCGATAACCCACAAATTGACCCCTGCACCCGCCGGTTCCCGGGGCCTCGGCAGACCTCATCGGTTTGGCAAAAGTTGGCTCCTCCTCACCCAACGCTTCCCTGGTGACAGGCGGGTGTGTTTTTTTTAAAAGTCGCTAATGCGTCGTTAGGTCACTAGCTCTTTAATCCTAGTGCGACTATTTGTTCAATGCCCGGCAAATACACCAGTCATCGTCGGGCTTGAACTCAATTGCCCGAGCGACTACTTTGAGTGGAAAAAATACGCCGGTCGGTCAGCCGGCTTCAAGTCAAACGCCTGAGCAAAAAGTCTCGGCGTCATCTCTGTCAATTTCTCTTGAAACAAGATACCGGGCTCTGCCAGAAGCAAAGCCCTTCCAAAAATACGTTGAACTCGTAAGTGTTCCTCTCCACGGAAGTCTTTAGTAAAAGGCGAAAGGCTTGTGCGTAATGAAGAGAAACCAGAGTCGTATGGAAGTCAGAGGTCGGGGCCCGAGACACACACGGTGCACTCTAGGCCGGGTCCCCGCGGGTGGTCCCCGAACCCACTCTTCCAAGTTTTCGAGGGCTGTGGGTAAAAAGTCACAGACAGACAGACAGACAGACAGACAGACAGACAGACAGACAGACAGACAGACAGACAGACAGACAGATAGATAGATAGACAATCCTGGTGAAGTGATTGTATTTTTGGGGGGGCTCAAAACACACACACACACACAATCCTGGTGAAGTGATTGTATTTTTTTTTGGGGGGGCTCAAAAACACACACACACACACACACACACACACACACACACACACACACACACACACACACACACACACACACACACTCTCCTGGCCAATGTTATTTTTTTATTTTTTTTTTTTTTTAAGTAAAATGGCGGGAAAACGGGGGACCCCCATGAAGGGGCTTCGCACTTGTTTCAGTTTGGATGATTCTTCTTTTTCATTCCTTCTCTTCTTCTGCTAGCTGTTTTACATAGCTTGGTGTATTTCTTTTCCTTGACAATGGGAGAAAAGTGTTGCACCGTTCCCGGAGGTACTGCAATACCGGGTCGATGCGTGGAGCGGACGGAGCAAGCCCCATTTCCGACTCCCTGTTCGAAAAATCCATTTAATATGTAGTCCCCCGATGGGGGACGTATCAGATATTAAACTGATAAGAACAGATACTACACTTGATCTGAGCCAAAAGGCCGAGAAGCGATAACCCACAAATTGACCCCTGCACCCGCCGGGCCCCGGGGCCTCGGCAGACCTCATCGGTTTGGCAAAAGTTGGCTCCTCCTCACCCAACGCTTCCCTGGTGACAGGCGGGTGTGTTTTTTTTTAAAAGTCGCTAATGCGTCGTTAGGTCACTAGCTCTTTAATCCTAGTGCGACTATTTGTTCAATGCCCGGCAAATACACCAGTCATCGTCGGGCTTGAACTCAATTGCCCGAGCGACTACTTTGAGTGGAAAAAATACGCCGGTCGGTCAGCCGGCTTCAAGTCAAACGCCTGAGCAAAAGTCTCGGCGTCATCTCTGTCAATTTCTCTTGAAACAAGATACCGGGCTCTGCCAGAAGCAAAGCCCTTCCAAAAATACGTTGAACTCGTAAGTGTTCCTCTCCACGGAAGTCTTTAGTAAAAGGCGAAAGGCTTGTGCGTAATGAAGAGAAACCAGAGTCGTATGGAAGTCAGAGGTCGGGGCCCGAGACACACACGGTGCACTCTAGGCCGGGTCCCCGCGGGTGGTCCCCGAACCCACTCTTCCAAGTTTTCGAGGGCTGTGGGTAAAAAGTCACAGACAGACAGACAGACAGACAGACAGACAGACAGACAGACAGACAGACAGACAGACAGACAGACAGATAGATAGATAGATAGACAATCCTGGTGAAGTGATTGTATTTTTGGGGGGCTCAAAACACACACACACACACAATCCTGGTGAAGTGATTGTATTTTTTGGGGGCTCAAAAACACACACACACACACACACACACACACACACACACACACACACACACACACACACACACACACACACACTCTCCTGGCCAATGTTTTTTTTTTTTTTTTTTTTTTAAGTAAAATGGCGGGAAAACGGGGACCCCCATGAAGGGGGCTTCGCACTTGTTTCAGTTTGGATGATTCTTCTTTTTCATTCCTTCTCTTCTTCTGCTAGCTGTTTTACATAGCTTGGTGTATTTCTTTTCCTTGACAATGGGAGAAAAGTGTTGCACCGTTCCCGGAGGTACTGCAATACCGGTCGATGCGTGGAGCGGACGGAGCAAGCCCCATTTCCGACTCCCTGTTCGAAAAATCCATTTAATATGTAGTCCCCCCGATGGGGGACGTATCAGATATTAAACTGATAAGAACAGATTTTTTTTTTTTTTTTTTTTTTTTTTTTTTTTATAAAATATATTTATTACGTTCAAAACCCAACAAAATCTTATACAATCAATCAATTCAAACACAAATTCCATTAAACATTTCAAAACTATTCAATAATAACCAAACCCAAAACCAAAAGTCATGGGAGCATTTTCCTCCCCTTCCCATCTACAAACCAAAACCTACACCAAAAATCAAAGAAAAACTCACCCCATCCCGACCGACGGGGACGCCTTCTCCACTCCTGACGCTCCCCCGTCGGGTCGCCATCCCTCTCCCCTGGATGCGGTAACAGCGCCCGACACACGCTCACCCTGCGTCCCGTACCCCACACTTAGGTCTACCACCCTGCCCTCCTCCTGACTCCGGCCCGGGGACCCCACGAGCCCAAACAGGGAGCTTAAGCCTCCCTCCATCGCCCAATCCTGGGCCATGCCTGTAAGGTCAAGCTCAGACAGGGGTGTAAAGGTGAAGGAAGAGGGAACCCAAGAGGGCCCTGTAACCTCCCCCTCCCCTCCACCCTGATCTGCCCCCTCCCTCTTTTTACCACCCATCCTCCTTGAGCGCTCCCCTCTTTTTCGACCTCTTGTATGGTGGAGTAAAAGGCAAAAAGTTTTCATAGCTTGCCTCCTTCTCCACCTCCACCCGTGATTTCACCTCTTTACTGTCCCCCCACTCCTTCACTCCTTCTCCTACTGGTCCCGCCACAACTACCTTCTCTGTCTCCTCCCTTTCTGTCTTTTCCTTCTCCACCACCTTCTTCCCTGTCTCCTTCCTTTCTGTCTCTTTCTTCTCCACCACCTTCTTCCCTATCTCCTTCCTTTCTGTCTCTTTCTCCTCCACCACCTTCTTCCCTGTCTCCTTCCTTTCTGTCTCTTTCTCCTCCACCACCTTCTTCCCTCTCTCCTTCCTTTCTGTCTCTTTCTCCTCCACCACCTTCTTCCCTGTCTCCTTCCTTTCTATCTCTTTCTTCTCCACCGCCGTCTTCCCAGTCTCCTTCCTTTCTGTCTCTTTCTCCTCCACCACCTTCTTCCCAGTCTCCTTCCTTTCTGTCTCTTTCTTCTCCACCTCCGTCTTCCCAGTCTCCTCCCTCTCTGTTGCCTTCTCCGTCTCCTTCCTCTCCACAGCCGTCTTCTCTGGCCCCTTCACTCTCCTGTCTCCTTCCTCCTCCTGCTCTCCTTTAGCCTTCTTCCCTTCCGTTTCCACTATGCTGTTGTCTTCTTTTCCTTTTTCTCCTCCCGCTTCCGTTTTCTCCTCCTCTTCCACCCGTGTGTCCGCTCCCTCTGTTCCAGTCCTTTGTTCTTGGTCCCTCCTTCTACCCCCATCCCCGGCTCTTGCTCCCCCAGCTGCAGACGCCGTATGACCTCTGACGCGCCGGGCATTCACGCCACAGGTGCGTTAGCATACCACACCCGTGACATGCCTTCGGCGCGTCACAGTCCCTCGCCTCGTGCTCCGTAGATCCACAATACCTACACTTCTTTGTACCGCACGAGGCGAGGATATGACCATAGGCCATACAACGCCTGCAGAACGGAGGCTGACGGGCATAATGCAACGTCCCCCGGTCAGCCCCCAGGGAGAACATCGCCGGAGGATGGAGGTATCCACCCAATCCATTTGGGTCCTCTCTTAGGAGGGCCTGAAACCCCCTCCTCCCGGTCCAAAAGCCCAGGGAATCTTTGAGGTGCCTTCCTGAGGAGACACCATCCATGTATCTCCCCAGAAAGGCCCCCACCTCCTCATCCTTAACGTAAGGGTTGTAAATATTTACATTTACCACTCGGAAATTACTCCTCGCCAAGCTGGTTACAATGTAAAGAGACATTGGCCTCTCCGCTTCCACTTCTCTCACTTTTCTCAAAATGTCATCGTGCTTTCCTTCTGTATGCAGTGCCAACTCATACGCTCCTTCCAATGGATTGTCTTGAAGGCAGAACACATCCTCCACCTTCAGTCCCAGGATTCCAATCACAATGTTCCTCCCAAAGGCATCTCTGTCAAAAGGCTCCATCGTCTTATCTCTCCAAGCAAAGCGTATCGTATTTGCCTGACCTGTCCTAGGGACCGGTCTCGATGAAGTACTTTGCGCCATCTCCGCAAGGAGCTTGACACACTCTACTCAGCTCTCGCTCTCTTCAAAACAGAAAAAACTGAAAAAGAGCGGCAAAATAAACCAATCGTGAATACAAAAAACCAAAATAACAAACTTTCCTCCCTCCTGCCTTCCTTCGACCTTTTGGCTCAGCGGGCTTTGGGGCACCTCGGTACCAAGCTTGATCTGAGCCAAAAGGCCGAGAAGCGATAACCCACAAATTGACCCCTGCACCCGCCGGGCCCCCGGGGGCCTCGGCAGACCTCATCGGTTTGGCAAAAGTTGGCTCCTCCTCACCCAACGCTTCCCTGGTGACAGGCGGGTGTGTTTTTTTTTAAAAGTCGCTAATGCGTCGTTAGGTCACTAGCTCTTTAATCCTAGTGCGACTATTTGTTCAATGCCCGGCAAATACACCAGTCATCGTCGGGCTTGAACTCAATTGCCCGAGCGACTACTTTGAGTGGAAAAATACGCCGGTCGGTCAGCCGGCTTCAAGTCAAACGCCTGAGCAAAAAGTCTCGGCGTCATCTCTGTCAATTTCTCTTGAAACAAGATACCGGGCTCTGCCAGAAGCAAAGCCCTTCCAAAAATACGTTGAACTCGTAAGTGTTCCTCTCCACGGAAGTCTTTAGTAAAAGGCGAAAGGCTTGTGCGTAATGAAGAGAAACCAGAGTCGTATGGAAGTCAGAGGTCGGGGCCCGAGACACACACGGTGCACTCTAGGCCGGGTCCCCGCGGGTGGTCCCCGAACCCACTCTTCCAAGTTTTCGAGGGCTGTGGGTAAAAAGTCACAGACAGACAGACAGACAGACAGACAGACAGACAGACAGACAGACAGACAGACAGACAGACAGACAGATAGATAGATAGACAATCCTGGTGAAGTGATTGTATTTTTGGGGGCTCAAAACACACACACACACACAATCCTGGTGAAGTGATTGTATTTTTTGGGGGCTCAAAAAACACACACACACACACACACACACACACACACACACACACACACACACACACACACACACACACACACACACACTCTCCTGGCCAATGTTATTTTTTTTTTTTTTTTTTTTTTTTTTAAGTAAAATGGCGGGAAAACGGGGGACCCCCATGAAGGGGCTTCGCACTTGTTTCAGTTTGGATGATTCTTCTTTTTCATTCCTTCTCTTCTTCTGCTAGCTGTTTTACATAGCTTGGTGTATTTCTTTTTCCTTGACAATGGGAGAAAAGTGTTGCACCGTTCCCGGAGGTACTGCAATACCGGGTCGATGCGTGGAGCGGACGGAGCAAGCCCCATTTCCGACTCCCTGTTCGAAAAATCCATTTAATATGTAGTCCCCGATGGGGGACGTATCAGATATTAAACTGATAAGAACAGATACTACACTTGATCTGAGCCAAAAGGCCGAGAAGCGATAACCCACAAATTGACCCCTGCACCCGCCGGCTCCCGGGGCCTCGGCAGACCTCATCGGTTTGGCAAAAGTTGGCTCCTCCTCACCCAACGCTTCCCTGGTGACAGGCGGGTGTGTTTTTTTTTAAAAGTCGCTAATGCGTCGTTAGGTCACTAGCTCTTTAATCCTAGTGCGACTATTTGTTCAATGCCCGGCAAATACACCAGTCATCGTCGGGCTTGAACTCAATTGCCCGAGCGACTACTTTGAGTGGAAAAATACGCCGGTCGGTCAGCCGGCTTCAAGTCAAACGCCTGAGCAAAAGTCTCGGCGTCATCTCTGTCAATTTCTCTTGAAACAAGATACCGGGCTCTGCCAGAAGCAAAGCCCTTCCAAAAATACGTTGAACTCGTAAGTGTTCCTCTCCACGGAAGTCTTTAGTAAAAGGCGAAAGGCTTGTGCGTAATGAAGAGAAACCAGAGTCGTATGGAAGTCAGAGGTCGGGGCCCGAGACACACACGGTGCACTCTAGGCCGGGTCCCCGCGGGTGGTCCCCGAACCCACTCTTCCAAGTTTTCGAGGGCTGTGGGTAAAAAGTCACAGACAGACAGACAGACAGACAGACAGACAGACAGACAGACAGACAGACAGACAGACAGACAGACAGATAGATAGATAGATAGACAATCCTGGTGAAGTGATTGTATTTTTGGGGGGGCTCAAAACACACACACACACACAATCCTGGTGAAGTGATTGTATTTTTTGGGGGGGGCTCAAAACACACACACACACACACACACACACACACACACACACACACACACACACACACACACACACACACACACACACTCTCCTGGCCAATGTTTTTTTTTTTTTTTTTTTTTTTAAGTAAAATGGCGGAAAACGGGGGACCCCCATGAAGGGGGCTTCGCACTTGTTTCAGTTTGGATGATTCTTCTTTTTCATTCCTTCTCTTCTTCTGCTAGCTGTTTTACATAGCTTGGTGTATTTCTTTTTCCTTGACAATGGGAGAAAAGTGTTGCACCGTTCCCGGAGGTACTGCAATACCGGTCGATGCGTGGAGCGGACGGAGCAAGCCCCATTTCCGACTCCCTGTTCGAAAAATCCATTTAATATGTAGTCCCCCGATGGGGGACGTATCAGATATTAAACTGATAAGAACAGATACTACACTTGATCTGAGCCAAAAGGCCGAGAAGCGATAACCCACAAATTGACCCCTGCACCCGCCGGCCCCGGGGCCTCGGCAGACCTCATCGGTTTGGCAAAAGTTGGCTCCTCCTCACCCAACGCTTCCCTGGTGACAGGCGGGTGTGTTTTTTTTAAAAGTCGCTAATGCGTCGTTAGGTCACTAGCTCTTTAATCCTAGTGCGACTATTTGTTCAATGCCCGGCAAATACACCAGTCATCGTCGGGCTTGAACTCAATTGCCCGAGCGACTACTTTGAGTGGAAAAAAATACGCCCGGTCGGTCAGCCGGCTTCAAGTCAAACGCCTGAGCAAAAAGTCTCGAGCGTCATCTCTGTCAATTTCTCTTGAAACAAGATACCGGGCTCTGCCAGAAGCAAAGCCCTTCCAAAAATACGTTGAACTCGTAAGTGTTCCTCTCCACGGAAGTCTTTAGTAAAAGGCGAAAGGCTTGTGCGTAATGAAGAGAAACCAGAGTCGTATGGAAGTCAGAGGTCGGGGCCCGAGACACACACGGTGCACTCTAGGCCGGGTCCCCGCGGGTGGTCCCCGAACCCACTCTTCCAAGTTTTCGAGGGCTGTGGGTAAAAAGTCAACAGACAGACAGACAGACAGACAGACAGACAGACAGACAGACAGACAGACAGACAGACAGACAGATAGATAGATAGACAATCCTGGTGAAGTGATTGTATTTTTGGGGGGGCTCAAAAACACACACACACACACAATCCTGGTGAAGTGATTGTATTTTTTGGGGGGGGGCTCAAAACACACACACACACACACACACACACACACACACACACACACACACACACACACACACACACACACACACACTCTCCTGGCCAATGTTATTTTTTTTTTTTTTTTTTTTTTTAAGTAAAATGGCGGGAAAACGGGGGACCCCATGAAGGGGGCTTCGCACTTGTTTCAGTTTGGATGATTCTTCTTTTTCATTCCTTCTCTTCTTCTGCTAGCTGTTTTACATAGCTTGGTGTATTTCTTTTTCCTTGACAATGGGAGAAAAGTGTTGCACCGTTCCCGGAGGTACTGCAATACCGGGTCGATGCGTGGAGCGGACGGAGCAAGCCCCATTTCCGACTCCCTGTTCGAAAAATCCATTTAATATGTAGTCCCCCGATGGGGGACGTATCAGATATTAAACTGATAAGAACAGATACTACACTTGATCTGAGCCAAAAGGCCGAGAAGCGATAACCCACAAATTGACCCCTGCACCCGCCCGGTCCCCGGGGGCCTCGGCAGACCTCATCGGTTTGGCAAAAGTTGGCTCCTCCTCACCCAACGCTTCCCCTGGTGACAGGCGGGTGTGTTTTTTTTAAAAGTCGCTAATGCGTCGTTAGGTCACTAGCTCTTTAATCCTAGTGCGACTATTTGTTCAATGCCCGGCAAATACACCAGTCATCGTCGGGCTTGAACTCAATTGCCCGAGCGACTACTTTGAGTGGAAAAAAATACGCCGGTCGGTCAGCCGGCTTCAAGTCAAACGCCTGAGCAAAAAGTCTCGGCGTCATCTCTGTCAATTTCTCTTGAAACAAGATACCGGGCTCTGCCAGAAAGCAAAGCCCTTCCAAAAATACGTTGAACTCGTAAGTGTTCCTCTCCACGGAAGTCTTTAGTAAAAGGCGAAAGGCTTGTGCGTAATGAAGAGAAACCAGAGTCGTATGGAAGTCAGAGGTCGGGGCCCGAGACACACACGGTGCACTCTAGGCCGGGTCCCCGCGGGTGGTCCCCGAACCCACTCTTCCAAGTTTTCGAGGGCTGTGGGTAAAAAGTCACAGACAGACAGACAGACAGACAGACAGACAGACAGACAGACAGACAGACAGACAGACAGACAGATAGATAGATAGATAGACAATCCTGGTGAAGTGATTGTATTTTTGGGGGGGGCTCAAAACACACACACACACACAATCCTGGTGAAGTGATTGTATTTTTTTTGGGGGGGGGCTCAAAACACACACACACACACACACACACACACACACACACACACACACACACACACACACACACTCTCCTGGCCAATGTTATTTTTTTTTTTTTTTTTTTAAGTAAAATGGCGGGAAAACGGGGGACCCCATGAAGGGGCTTCGCACTTGTTTCAGTTTGGATGATTCTTCTTTTTCATTCCTTCTCTTCTTCTGCTAGCTGTTTTACATAGCTTGGTGTATTTCTTTTCCTTGACAATGGGAGAAAAGTGTTGCACCGTTCCCGGAGGTACTGCAATACCGGGTCGATGCGTGGAGCGGACGGAGCAAGCCCCATTTCCGACTCCCTGTTCGAAAAATCCATTTAATATGTAGTCCCCCGATGGGGGACGTATCAGATATTAAACTGATAAGAACAGATTTTTTTTTTAGAAAAATAATTTATTACGTTCAATACCATTCATTCTTTACAAAATCATATATTCCTTCAAACTCAAATAATGGTATTTTAATTTATAAAACAAACCAAAAAACCCCAAAACAAAACTCAGGGGAGCATCATCCCTCCCCGTCATCCTAAACACTAACTTTCCCTATCTTCCCGTCCCTAATCTAAAATAACCCCAGCCCTAATCCCCCTTCCATCTCTCCCGGGCAGCGTGCTGCCCCACTTCGTCTCCTCCCTCTTCATCCTCCCCCTCAAATCTCCTTCCACCCTCCTCACTATTCCTTCCACCCCCCAATCTCTCCCTGTCTTGACCATGTTCTGCCTGGCTTCCCACAGCCCTCGCTTAAAGAGGCTCATGAGAAGCCAGAGCAGAAACCTATCCCTATCCGTCCCCTCGCTCTCCCTACACCTCTCTCTAACCTAGCCCACGTCAATACAAAATCACCTCTAACCCTTCCTAACAACACCCGTGCCTTTGCCCATACTACTCCGGCAATGGCACAGTCCCAAAAGACATGGCGCACAGTCTCCTCCCTGCCACAAGAAAGTCTTGGACAGGTGGGGGATCGCGCCAAGCTATGCCGGTACATGGTGGAGCGTACCGGCAAACACTTGTGGAGACTCAACCAATTCAGGTCCTTGAGCCTGTTGTCCAGGCCCCGCGCCTGCACTCCCTCCCAGACCGCCGCCGGGATGCCCACTACAGGTGCCGGACTTACTGCCCGTCTGACCTCCTCGTACAGGTGCCTGTGATCTAAACCTACTCGGGCAACTTCAACCTCGGGGTGTGCACGCAGCCACTTGGCCGCATGGCCAAAGTGCCACGGCAGCTGTTCCGCCCGAGGACCCGTGTTAGACCACACCATTACGCTTCTCGCCTGATACGAGAAGAACACCCGCAGGAGGTAACCGGACGGGTGTAGTACCGGCTGAGCAAGCTCCGTTAACAGAAAAGAAACAAAAATTGCGTCCAGCTTGAGGGGGAGATGTGGTACCCCCTACCTCCCTCCCCGATGGGACAGATCATGCGTGCCCTGGCGACCCACTCGTACCTGCCACCCCACATGAACTGAAACACTAGCCTCACTAGAGGCCTCCTCAGACAAGCCGGCAATGGGTAGATGTACGCCAAATACAAAAGAGATGGCAGTACATCCACCTTGAGAACCAGGACCTTGCCTAAAAAGGACAAAGACCTAGCCCTCCACATTGCTAGCTTCCTCTGTACCACTGCGATGCCCATGTTCCAGTTCAGCGTCGCTGAGCCGGAGGTCTCAAAGTGGACCCCGAGAACCCTCAGGGCCCCGTTACAGAGAGATAACCCTCCGGGCACATCCGTCCTACCACTCCATCTTCCGAAAAATTTGACGGAAGACTTCGCGTGGTTCAGAACCGCCCCCGACGCTCGGGTGAAGTCCCCAATAATGGCAAGGGACCTTGTCAAGCACGAGTCCTTGCAAAGCAGCAAGGAGGTGTCGTCGGCGTACTGTGTCAACTTGACACGGAGACCGCCACTTCCAGGGATCAGCAAGCCCTCCACCCCTGTGTCTGCCCTAATGGCAGCCCCCAGAGGCTCCATGTACAGAACGAAAAGGAGAGCCGAGAGCGGGCATCCCTGCCTGACCCCAGACGAGAGGTCAAAAACGTCACCTAAGTGACTGTTAACGCTAACCCGGCACCCCGCTCCGACATATAAAGTACGGATCCATCCTATAAACTTCTCCCCAAATCCTAATCTGCCTAACACCCTGAATAGAAAGGATCTATTCACGCGATCAAAGGCTTTCGCCTGATCAAGCGCTGCTACCATTAAAGGCAGCCCTCTATCTTCTACCCAAGCGATGGAGTCCCTGATCAACTGAAGGTTCCACCTAATAGAGCGTCCCTCTACCCCACACGTCTGATCCTCGTGGACGACGTAGGGAAGGGCTGTGCGCAACCGGTCTGCTAAGACCTTTGCTAAGAGCTTATAGTCTACACACAGCATGGTCAATGGCCTCCAGTTGCCCAGGTCAGTTGCTTCCCCCTTCTTATAAAGAAGTGACAGCACACCGACAGCCATTGATCCCCCCGGGACCCCCGTCTCAAGGATGGCCTTCAAGACTTCGAGGACCACTGGTCCAAATATACCCCAAAACTTGAGGTAAAACTCGGCCGGCAACCCATCCATCCCAGGCACCTTCCCTTTTCCCATCCTCCTGAGAGCACTCTCAACCTCCTCGAGGGAGATCTGAGCCTCCATCACATCTCTAATGTCCTCCGGCAATCGCCGGGACAAGTGTTCTAAAAACACATTTCCCTGCTCTACATCTATTACCCTCTCTTTAAATAAACCTCGAAATGATCAGTTGTCACCCTGACCATTTCCTCCGGTTTTCTAACTATGCTATCATCTTCTTTCCTCACCCCATGCATTATCTTCCTACTCTGTCTGCCCCTAACTCGACTTAAAGAACATAGCGGAACAAGTCTCATTATGTTCTAGAAAGCCATTATGCGCACGCTCCAGGAAAGCTCGAGCCTTCCGCTCCTGCAGCTCCCTGAGCTGCGCCTTCAGGTCAGTGGATCTCTCCCAGTCAATCGACCCGCCGAGGTTGCCTGCCTCGTACTCGAGTTCGAGCAACCTTTGGATACGATCCACCTCCCTCCTTTCCTCCCTTTTTTTCCTCTTACAATATCCTATTATAAAAGCCCTAATCCTTACCTTAACTAAATCCCACCACTCTAACACCCCTCGCACATGGACCGGAGGCCTTCAAGCCCCGAAAGAAACCAAAAAGGTGTCAACGAAAGCTTGCTCCTCCAGCACATCCCGATCTAATTTCCAGTACCCCCTACCGAAGAGGCAGACTGGCGACCCCACCTGCAGGAGCACCCCGTCGTGATCTGAGAAGAACACAGGCAACAGCCGCCCAGACAACTGACCCAAAGACCTAGATAGGAAAATGTAGTCGAGCCTCCGCGCAACCCCCGGGAGTTGCGCCATGTGGGACCAGCCATTGTCGGAGTAGAGTGCAGGCCTCCATCAACCAGACCATGGCAAGCCATTAGCCCGGTGATGGCGCCTGCACTACTATCCCCGCTAACCCTAAATCTATATTAAAATCCCCCTATCACTAAGTGCCTATTTGTAACACACAGGGGCGTCAGACAGTCCACCATCTCCCTCCTGTCTGCCGCCACCTGTGGCCCATACACCACCACTAACCTATACCTACTATCCCTAAAAGTGACATCCACCCCATAACCCTCCCTTGCATCACAACAAACGTGCCCTCCACCTTCACCTCCCTATTCCCAAACAAAATCCCCACCCCTGTAGAATGCACCCCACCTATACCCCAAACTGACTCCCCCTTATCCCACTCCCTCCTAAACCTGATGACATCCCTCCATCCCTCAGGTGAACCTCCTGTAAAAACAAACATCAAAACCAACCCCTCTAAAAAACAAAAAGCCGCCCTCCTTTTAACATAATCCCTTAAACCCTTACATTTAAACTAAACAAAATTAACATAAGATATTATTTTTACAAAACACAACACAAAACCATTACTTCTTTAAAATTAAAACCCCAAAACAATCAAAAAACAGGAGGCTCACCCGATGCTCCCCTGCTCCTTCTCCTCCGGCGGGACGTCTTCTGCTCTCCTGACGCCCCCGTCCTCCTCCATCTCCCCAACCCAGGATGCAGGTATGGTGTTAGGCCTTGGAGTGCTCTGCATCCTGGGTTCCCCACCAACACCCGTAACTTCTTCCTCCCTGTAAATTTCCGGGTTTAGAGTGGGGACCCCATCTCCTCAAAGAGGAGTTGAGATCCCCCCAGACATCCAGCTCTGAGCCACTTCCTGGGAGTCACGCTCCACCACATGTTGAGGGGCTGAGGAAACCAGCAAAGAAACTTTTCCTCCCCATCCCTCGCTGGCAACCCCATCCACCCCCCCTCCCTTTCACCGCCTGTCGAGCACCCCTCTTCTTCACTTTCTTCCTAGGAGTTGGAGGTAAAGGGGATACACCCCCCTTCCCTGCCAACTCCTCCACCATTCCTCTCATCTCTTCAACGAGGGCGCTCGACATGCTGTCCCCCACTCCCCTCACCCCCATTCCCTCCTCCTCCCCCCTCCACAGCCCCCTGCCACCGGCACCCCTCCACCACCTCTCCCTCCATTGTTGCAGTCTCTCGCTCCTCCACTCCCTTGCTTCCTTCTCCTTCCTTTCGATCTTCCGTTCCTTCTGCTGCCGCTCCTTTCTCCTCTTCTTTCCGTGCTACCTTCCGCTCTGGGCCAGTGCCCTGGTCCTGAGATGGCTTTCCTTCCCCTCCTCTTCTTCCCCATCCCCGCTCCTGC
>NW_025547488.1:0-6907 GCF_905237065.1 Salmo salar
CTCACAGACACCATTCAAACAGTTTTATAAAACTTTAGGGTGTTTTCTATCAATATAATAAGTATATGCATATTCTAGTTACTGATTAGTAACCAGATTAAATCAGGTACATTTTTTTATCCAGCCGCAAAATACACAGTTCCTGCTCCCCTTAGCCCTAACAGGTTAATACCTCGAGACGCAGATTGCTGCCAGAACCAACGATTCATGGCCACCAATCGTCTATTTAGCAAAAAGAACATCATCCATCACATAAGCAGCACTTCCAATCAAATGTCGTCGCAAAAAATCAACAATAAATAATGCACAAATTATCTTATCCCACGCCATCGGATTCCATGAACTGAATTTAACTGACTTGTTCACTACGATATAGGATCAAACCCACACTCCTTGTCTGGTTGCGGCAGTTTATGTTGAGCAACTTCTTGCGCTTTTGAACAACATAAAATGTAATAGTCCCGCAAGTCATACATGACACATAATTCCATTACTCTCAAATACAAACATTTGGTCATATATATTTAAATTTAATCTGCATCAGATACAGATTTTGTATACGAATGTGATACGCTAGTCTGAACATGCGCATGATGCCGGGCAATGAGATTTGGAATAAAGAGAAAATTCATGCACGCATTGACAAAGTTGTGTTACATGTCCAATTAATTAACCCAGGTGTATCTATATTTGTTCCAGGTATACCTCATTGCAATTAGGGGGCTGTGCTTGCTGGTTATTTGGCTATTGGTTAGTTCTATCTCATGGAGTTAGATAGAGGACTCTCTAGATGACAGAACAAAGAAACACCTTGACATTAACATTACCATTGGTGGCTTCCAACATTTTAAAGTAGCTATCTAGGTGGGGCTTCTTCTGTTAAGGAAGAATCACACATCAAACAATTTCATAGGTTTTAAAACTTTTTGAGTGTTGAGATTTGCATATGAGTTCTGTTATACTCACAGACACCCATTCAAAACAGTTTTATAAACTTCAGAGTGTTTTCTATCCAAATCTACTAATAATATGCATATTATCAAGCTTCTGGGAAAGAGAAAAGCAAATCCAGTTTAAATGGGTATTTCAACCGCTCATCGGGGACTCAGCCAGACAGGTTAATGGAATTTATATGATTAAGGTTTTGACTCAAACAGATTCAATTCCCAAAATGGGCAACCAACTGATTTCAACACTCAATTCCACACACAACGCCAGTGATGCGTAATTAGGTCACACTAAACAAAGATTATTCACAGCGATATAAGGAACTGTTAACTGGGTACGCTTACGGCCCCACCCAGTTAAATATTAACAGCCGAAAGTGAAATATCAGGGGCGCCAAATTAAACATTTACACCATTGAAAAGATAACACTCCTTAATTCAACCACATTGTCCGATTAAACAGTTTACGAGAAAGACATTAATCAATATTCTGAGTAAGAGCTGGCCATCAATGCGAGTTACAAAGTTAGCCAGTCAAGCCACGGCGTGTAAAACTAAAATACTGTTATAAAGCATTTCTTACTTTTGCAGCCATCTTCGCTGAATGCACTCCGAAGGACTCCCACTTCCACAAGAAATGTTATTTGTTGATAAAGTCATTGTCATCATTTATGTAAATAAATAATTTTATGTCATAGTCCAGATCACTATTATTCCAAAAGGCATGATGCGGTGAAATCATCATAGACTCTTTTGCGTGTAAAGTATATCCTTTAGCTGTTGTAGAAACATGTAAAACCATGTTGGCTAATCAATCTTTATGGTAAGATAACATAAAAACTTTGATAATATTAACCGGCACAAAAGAATATCTAAGAAACACACTCGTACAGCTTCATGTGAAAACTAAGCGACCCCAGCCAGACCAATTTTGGATGTTCCGGTTGTTATTCAATCAAATTGCATAGTAGAAGCATCAGACAAGGTTCTAATGACGTTGACATCTAGTGGAAGCCTTAGGAAGTGCAATATGACATCACAGACACTAGTTTGGATAGACAATCATTTGAAAAAGACTACAAGCTCAGAGTTCACTTCCTGGTTGGATAATTTTTTAGTTTTTGCTGCCATATGAGTTTGTATATTACAGACATCATTCAAAAAGTTTTAGAAACTTTAAAGTGTTTTCTATTAAATCTACTAATGATATGCAAATATTTGATTGGGGCCGAGTATTAGGCAGTTTATTTGGGCACGCATCAAAAGGAAAAAATACTGCCCCCTATACCTGAACAGGTTAACAGACAGCAGACAACTTGTGACCACTGTGAAACTGATAACAGGAAGAAGGTCTCCCAACCTTTAGGCTTGCAGTAGATTATGTAACATGGGGCAGACATGATAAGAATGTATGTGATGGAGAAGACTTGTAAATAAGCATTGACAGTGTTAAAGAAGAGAGGATTTGTAAGGGGTATGACATATGGTATGACCAAAGGTTAGGTATAAAAGGCTGTGTATATTGTATGATATTCAGAGCCCTCAAGGAATAAACATGTTGACTATTGTAGGTGGGCCTCGTCGTGTCATTGAACCAGAATCTTACAAACCTGAGTGCTCTGAGCAGACTGAGTGTTTAATTGAAGTTAGTTTATGCGGCTATCGTAAAATTTTCATAACACCAGTTCAATGTAACAGTGATTGGTTTAGCCTTCAACACCATAGTGCCCTCCAATCTCATCACTTTTTACACTTTATATTTTTTATTTCACTATTGCTTAACCAGGTAGGCCAGTTGGAGAACAAGTTTATTTCTCTTATAACCGCGACCTGGCCAAGATAAAAGCAAAAGCAGTGCGACACAAAACAACAACACAGAGTTAAACATGGAATAAACAAACATGCAGTCAATAATACAATATACTGCATGTTCAAACGAGGTAGAATAAGGAGGTAAGGCAATAAATAGGCCATAGATAACAATTACAGTACAGCAAAATAAACACTAGAGTAATAGATGCGCATATGATGAGTGTGCAAGTAGAGATACTGGGGTGCAAAGGAGCAAAATAAATAAAACAAATTACAGTATGGGGGCTGAGGTAGTTGGATGGGCTATTTACAGATGGGCTACATGCACAGGTGCAGTGATCTGTGAGCTGCTCTGGGACAGCTGATGCTTAAAGTTAGTGGAGGGAGATATGAGTCTCCAGCTTAGTATTTGCAGTTCCTTCCAGTCATTGGCAGCAGAGAACTGAAGGAAAGTTAGCAAAGGAGGAATTCTGGGCCTTGGGGGTGACCAGTGAGATATACCTGCTGGAGCTCGTGCTACGGGTGGGTGCTGCTATGGTGACCAGTGAGCTGAGATAAGGTGGCACTTTACCTAGCAAAGACTTATAGAGCTGACTGGTTTGGCGACCTAATATGAAGCGAGGGCCAGCCAACGAGAGCATGCAGGTGCAGTGGGGGAGTATATGGGGCTTTTTGGTGACAAAACGGATGGCACTGCGATAGATCGCAATAAATTTGTTGAGTAGAGTGTTGGAGGTATTTTGTAAATGACATTGCCGATTTCAAGGATAGGTAGGATTGTCAGTTTTATCGTGGGTATGTTTGGCAGCATGAGTGAAGGATGCTTTGTTGCAAATAGGAAGCGATTCTAGGTTTAATTTTGCATTGAGAGGTTAATGAGTTGGGCGAAAAGAGTTTACAGTTAACCAGACACCTAGGTATTTGTAGTTGTCCACATATTCTAATTCAGAACCGTCCATACTAGTGATGCTGTACGGGCGGCAGTGGGCAGCTGATCGGTTGGAAGAGCATAAACTTAGTTTACTTGCATTTAAGAGCAGTTGAGGCCACGGAAGGAGAGTTGTATGGCATTGAAGCTGTTGGAGGTTAGTTAAACTGTTAGGCTTAGGTGCAATGCAACGTGATAAAAAAATATCGATTTAATCTGGTTACTAATCCGCCCAGTAACTAGAATATGCATATACTTTTATTATATATGGATAGAAAAACACTATAAAGTTTCTAAAACTGTTTGAATGGTGTCTGTGAGTTAACAGAACTCATTTGGCAGGCTAAACCCTGAGACATTTTCTTCTGACAGTGTGAAGTGAATTCTCGGAATGTTGTATTACCTAAACTTATCCCATAGAAAAACACAAGCTTGAGTAATATTTCGGCACTATTGCTTCCACTAGATGTCACCAGCCTTTACAAAGTGTTTTGAGTCTTCTGGAGGGAGATCTGACCTAACAAGAGCCATGGAACGATGATGTCCCATTAGACACCTGGCGCCATGAAGTTCATGCGTTAAGGTACCCTCGCTCCAATACGTTATAAAAGAGTATGCATTCGGGTCCACCTTGAATAATATTATTCCATGTTCTGGTTAAAAAAGGCCCTAATGATTTATGCTATACAACGCTTGACATGTTTGAACGAACGTAAATAATCTTATGACGAGAAGTCGGGCTGGCTTAGATCATGTGCTAACAAGACGGAGATTTTGACTACAAATGATGAGCTTTTTTGAACAAAACTACATTCGTTATGGACCTGTGATACCAAGGAATCTGATGAAGAGAATCAAAGGTAATGGATTATTTTCTACATAGTATTTTCTTGATTTTAGATCTCCCCAACATGACGCCTAGTCTTGTATCGCAACGCTTATTTTTCTGGGCTACGCAGTGCTCAGATTATTGCAAAGTGTGATTTCCAGTAAGGTTATTTTTAAATCTGGAAAGTTGATTATGCCTAGGATGTAAATCTATAATTTTAAATGACAATATAATATTTACAACTTAATTTAATTATTTAATTTGTGACGTGACTTGATCAAGGTCAGTTATTGGAGGGAAACGATTTCCTCAACATCAATGCCATAGTAAAACGCGTTTTTGGATATAAATATGAACTTGATAGAAATCCAAAATGCATGCATTGTCTAACATAATGTCCTAGGAGTGTCATCTGATGGAGATTGTAAAAGGTTAGTGCATCATTTTAGCTGGTTTTATGGTTTTGGTGACCCTGTCTTTGACTTGACAAAACATTACACACAACTCTGTAATGTACTGTCCTAACATACTTCTTAAATTTATGCTTTGCAAAACTTTTGAAATCGTAAAAAACGTGGTTAGATTAAGGAGATGTTTATCTTTCAAAGGGTGTAAAATAGGAAGTTGTATGTTTGAAAAATTTGAATTTTGAATTTATTTGGATTCAAATCTAACGCTCTTGAAATGCACCTGCTGTTGATGGAGGACCACGGGTGGCACGCTAGCTGCCCCACCTAGCCCATAAAGGTTAACACAGTGTCCAAAGAAGGGCCAGAAGTAAACAAAAATGGTGTATCTGCGCAATAGAGAATCACCAGCAGCAAGAGCAACATCATTGATGTATACAGAGAAAAGAGTCGGCCCGAGAATTTGAACCCTGTGGCAACCCCATAGAGACTGCCAGAGGTCCGGACAACAGGCCCTCCGATTTGACCCACTGAATCCTGTCTTTGAGAAGAAGTTGGTGAACCAGGCTAGTCAGTATTTGAGAAACCAAGGTTGTTGAGTCTGCCGATAAGAATGTGGTGATTGACAGAGTCGAACGCCTGGCCAGGTGATGAATACAGCTGCACACAGTATTGTCTCTAATCGATGAAGTGTTATGATATATTTTAGGAACTTCAGCCAAGTGGCTGAGGTACACCCACGACCAACTCGAAACCAGATTGCATAGAGAAATTAGTGGATTAAACGGTAGTGATCTGTTTGTTAATCTCTGGGCTTTCAAAGACCTTAGAAAGGCAGGGTAGGATAGATATAGATCTGTAGCAATTTTAGAGTGTCTTCCCCTTTGAAGAGGGTGATGACCTTGAAGAGGGGGATGACAGCTTTCCAATCTTTTTAGATCTCAGACAATGCGAAAGGTGAACAGGCTAATAATAGGTTTCAACAATTTCGGGCTGATAATTTTAGAAAGAGACGTCAGATTGTCTAGCCAGGCTGAGTTGTAGGGTCCAGGTTTTGCAGCACTATTAGAACATCAGCGATCTGTATTTGGGTGAAGGATGGGAGGTTGGCAAGTTGATGTGGGGGTGCAGGGCTGTTGACCTGGGTAGGGGTAGCCAGGTGGAAAGCACAGCCAGCCATAGAAAAATGCTTATTGAAATTTCAGTTATCATGGATTTGGATGGTGACAGTGTCCAGAACTTTTTGGAGTTCGTGTTGCAGGATGAAAATTCTACGCTTGAAAAGTAGCTTGCTTTTCTAACTTCCCGGAAAAGCCGCGCATCACCGGGCTTATTCAATGCTAATGCACGCCACAGGATGTTTTTGTGCTGGTCAAGATAACAGTTGAGTGAACCAAGGTCATATCCGTTCCTGGTTCTACATTTTTTGAATGGGGCATGCTTATTTTAAGATGGTGAGGAAAGCACTTTAATGAATAACCAGGCATCCTCTATTGTCGATGAGCTCAAAATCCTTCCAGGATACCCGCTGGTCGATTAGAACGGTTTGCTCGCTGAAGTGTTTTAGGAAGCATTTGAACATGATGAGAGGTGGTTGTTTGACCGCAGACCCATTACGGACGCAGGCAATTTGGCAGTGATCGCTGACATCCTGGTTGAAGACTGCAGAGGTGTATTTGGAGGGCACGTTGGTTAGATGATATATATGGAGGTGCCCGTGGTTTACGGATTGGGGTTGTACTGTAGGTTCATTGATAATTTGTGTGAGATTGAGGGCATCAATCTTAGATTGTATGATGGCTGGGGTGTTAAGCATATCCCAGTATAGGTCACCTAACAGCACGAGCCTGAAGATAGATGGGGGCAACTGCTCACATATGGTGTCAGGGCACAGACAGAAGGTGGTCTTATAGCAAGTGGCAACGGCCAGAGATTTGTTTCTGAAAGGTTGATTTTTAAAGTACAAGGTCAAATTCCTTGACCT
>NW_025547489.1:0-20000 GCF_905237065.1 Salmo salar
CGAGCTGAAAGAGCTGAACGATGGACGAGCTGAACGATGGACGAGCTGAACGAGCTGAACGAGCTGAACGATGGACGAGCTGAAAGAGCTGAACGATGGACGAGCTGAACGATGGACGAGCTGAACGATGGACGAGCTGAACGAGCTGAACGATTTATGAGCTGAACGATGGACAAGCTGAACGATGGAAGAGATGAACGAGCTGAACGATGGACGAGCTGAACGAACAATTTTATTTTTATTTATTTTTATTTCACCTTTATTTAACCAGGTAGGCTAGTTGAGAAAAAGATAGCAGACGTAAAAAGCGCTTATCCAGAGCGACTTACAAGTTCTCATTTACAACTGCGACCTGGCCAAGATAAAGCAAAGCAGTTCGACAACATACAACAACACAGAGTTACACACGGAATACAACAAACAGTCAATAATACAGTAGAACCAAAGAAAATAAAAAGTCTATATACAGTGAGTGGAAATGAGGTAAGTTAAGGCAATAAATAGGCCATAGTGGCGAAGTAATTACAATATAGCAATTAAACACTGGAGTGGTAGGATGTGCAGAAGATGAATGTGCAAGTAGAGATACTGGGGTGCAAAGGAGCAAGATAAATAAATAAATACAGTATGGGGATGAGGTAGATAGATGGGCTGTTTACAGATGGGCTATGTACAGGTGCAGTGATCTGTGAGCTGCTCTGACAGCTGGTGCTTAAAGCTAGTGAGGGAGATATGTGTCTCCAGCTTCAGTGATTTTTGCAGTTCGTTCCAGTCATTGGCAGCAGAGAACTGGAAGGAAAGGCGGCCAAAGGAGGAATTGGCTTCGGGGGTGACCAGTGAGATATACCTGCTGGAGCGCGTGCTACGAGTGGGTGCTGCTATGGTGACCAGTGAGCTGAGATAAGGCGGGGCTTTACCTAGCAGAGACTTGTAGATGACCTGTAGCCAGTGGGTTTGGCGACGAGTATGAAGCGAGGGCCAACCAACGAGAGCGTACAGGTGGGTACCCAATGGTGGGTAGTGTATGGGGCTTTGGTGACAAAATGGATGGCACTGTGATAGACTGTATCCAGTTTGTTGAGTAGAGTGTTGGAGGCTATTTTATAGATGACATCACCGAAGTCGAGGATCGGTAGGATGGTCAGTTTTACGACGGTATGGTTGGCAGCATGTGTCAAGGATGCTTCGTTGCGATATAGGAAGCCGATTCTAGATTTAATTTTGTATTGGAGATGCTTAATGTGAGTCTGGAAGGAGAGTTTACAGTCTAACCAGACACCCAGGTATTTGTAGTTGTCCACATATTCTATGTCCGAGCCGTCCAGAGTAGTGATGCTGGACGGGCCGAGCAGGTGCAGGCAGCGACCGGTTGAAAAGCATGCATTTAGTTTTACTTGCGTTTAAGAGCAGTTGGAGGCCATGGAAGGAGAGTTGTATGGCATTGAAGCTCATCTGGAGGTTAGTTAACACAGTGTCCAAAGAGGGGCCAGAAGTATACAGAATGGTGTTGTCTGCGTAGAGCTGGATCAGAGAATCACCAGCAGCAAGAACGACATCATTGATGTATACAGAGAAGAGAGTCGGCCCGAGAATTGAACCCTGTGGCACCCCCATAGAGACTGCCAGAGGTCCGGACAACAGGCCCTCCGATTTGACACACTGAACTCTATCAGAGAAGTAGTTGGTGAACCAGGCGAGGCAGTCATTAGAGAAACCAAGGCTGTCGAGTCTGCCAATAAGAATGTGGTGATTGACAAAGTCGAGAGCTTTGGCCAGGTCAATGAATACGGCAGCACAGTATTGTTTCTTATCGATGGCGGTTACGATATCGTTTAGGACCTTGAGCGTGGCTGAGGTGCACCCATGACCAGCTCTGAAACCAGATTGCATAGCGGAGAAGGTACGGTGGGATTCGAAATGGTCGGTAATCTGTTTGTTAACTTGGCTTTCAAAGACCTTAGAAAGACAGGGTAGGATAGATATAGGTTAGATATCTAGTTTGGGTCTAGAGTGTCGCCCCCTTTGAAGAGGGGGATGACCACGGCAGCTTTCCAATCTTTGGGGATCTCAGACGATACGAAAGAGAGGTTGAACAGGCTAGTAATAGGGGTTGCAACAATTTCGGCAGATAATTTTAGAAAGAAAGGGTCCAGATTGTCTAGCCCGGCTGATTTGTATGGGTCCAGATTTTGCAGCTCTTTCAGAACATCAGCTATCTGGATTTGGGTGAAGGAGAAATGGTGGGGGCTTTGGCGGGTTGCTGTGGATGGTGCCGGGCAGTTGACCTGGGTAGGGGTAGCCAGGTGGAAAGCATGGCCAGCCGTAGAGAAATGCTTATTGAAATTCTCAATTATAGTGGATTTATCGGTGGTAACAGAGTTTCCTATCCTCAGAGCAGTGGGCAGCTGGGAGGAGGTGCTCTTATTCTCCATGGACTTTACAGTGTCCCAGAACTTTTTTGAGTTTGTACTACAGGATATACATTTCTGTTTGAAAAAGCTAGCCTTAGCTTTCCTAACTGCCTGTGTATATT
The DNA here is from genome assembly GCF_905237065.1 of Salmo salar. NCBI lineage: Eukaryota > Metazoa > Chordata > Actinopteri > Salmoniformes > Salmonidae > Salmo > Salmo salar. Next base: position 2,534 of record NW_025547489.1, read on the forward strand.
GGTTCCTAACTTCCCTGGAAAGTTGCATATCGCGGAGGCTATTCGATGCTAATGCAGAACGCCACAGGATGTTTTTGTGTTGGTCAAGAGCAGTCAGGTCTGGAGAGAACCATGGACTATATCTATTCCTAGTTCTACATTTTTTTTAATGGGGCTTACTGTATTTAAGATGGTGAGGAAGGCACTTTTAAGGAATAACCAGGCATCCTCTACTGACGGGATGAGGTCTATATCCTTCCAGGATACCCGGGCCAGGTCGATTAGAAAGGCCTGCTCGCTGAAGGGTTTTAGGGAGCGTTTGACAGTGATGAGGGGTGGTCGTTTGGTGACAGCAGACAGCAGTATGCTCTGAGAAACAGCAGTATGAACAGCAGTATGCCCTGAGAAACAGCAGTATGCCCTGAGAAACAGCAGTCTGCCCTGAGAAACAGCAGTATGAACAGCAGTATGCCCTGAGAAACAGCAGTATGCCCTGAGAAACAGCAGTATGCTGAGAAACAGCAGTATGCCCTGAGAAACAGCAGTATGCCCTGAGAAACAGCAGTATGAACAGCAGTATGCCCTGAGAAACAGCAGTATGCCCTGAGAAACAGCAGTATGCTCTGAGAAACAGCAGTATGACCAGCAGTATGCCCTGAGAAACAGCAGTATACCCTGAGAAACAGCAGTATGAACAGCAGTATGCCCTGAGAAACAGCAGTATGCCCTGAGAAACAGCAGTATGAACAGCAGTATGCCCTGAGAAACAGCAGTATGCCCTGAGAAACAGCAGTCTGCCCTGAGAAACAGCAGTATGAACAGCAGTATGCTCTGAGAAACAGCAGTATGAACAGCAGTATGCCCTGAGAAACAGCAGTATGCCCTGAGAAACAGCAGTATGCTCTGAGAAACAGCAGTATGCTCTGAGAAACAGCAGTATGAACAGCAGTATGCCCTGAGAAACAGCAGTATGCCCTGAGAAACAGCAGTATGCCCTGAGAAACAGCAGTATGAACAGCAGTATGCCCTGAGAAACAGCAGTATACCCTGAGAAACAGCAGTATGAACAGCAGTATGCTCTGAGAAACAGCAGTATGCCCTGAGAAACAGCAGTATGCCCTGAGAAACAGCAGTATGCTCTGAGAAACAGCAGTATGCCCTGAGAAACAGCAGTATGCCCTGAGAAACAGCAGTATGCCCTGAGAAACAGCAGTATGCCCTGAGAAACAGCAGTATGAACAGCAGTATGCCCTGAGAAACAGCAGTATGCCCTGAGAAACAGCAGTATGCCCTGAGAAACAGCAGTATGCCCTGAGAAACAGCAGTATGAACAGCAGTATGCCCTGAGAAACAGCAGTATGAACAGCAGTATGCCCTGAGAAACAGCAGTATGCCCTGAGAAACAGCAGTATGCCCTGAGAAACAGCAGTATGAACAGCAGTATGCCCTGAGAAACAGCAGTATGAACAGCAGTATGCTCTGAGAAACAGCAGTATTCCCTGAGAAACAGCAGTATCCACTGAGAAACAGCAGTATGACCAGCAGTATGCCCTGAGAAACGGCTGTATGAACAGCAGTATGCCCTGAGAAACAGCTGTATGCCCTGAGAAACAGCAGTATTCCCTGAGAAACAGCAGTATGAACAGCAGTATGCCCTGAGAAACAGCAGTATGCCCTGAGAAACAGCAGTATGCCCTGAGAAACAGCAATATGTCCTGAGAAACAGCAGTATGCCCTGAGTAACAGCAGTATGTCCTGAGAAACAGCAGTATGCCCTGAGTAACAGCAGTATGAACAGCAGTATGCCCTGAGAAAAAGCAGTATGCCCTGAGAAACAGCAGTATTCCCTGAGAAACAGCAGTATTCCCTGAGAAACAGCAGTATGCCCTGAGAAACAGCAGTATGCCCTGAGAAACAGCAGTATGCCCTGAGAAACAGCAGTATGCCCTGAGAAACAGCAGTATGCCCTGAGAAACAGCAGTATTCCCTGAGAAACAGCAGTATGCCCTGAGAAACAGCAGTATGCCCTGAGAAACAGCAGTATTCCCTGAGAAACAGCAGTATGAACAGCAGTATGCCCTGAGAAACAGCAGTATGCTCTGAGAAACAGCAGTATGCCCTGAGAAACAGCAGTATGAACAGCAGTATGCCCTGAGAAACAGCAGTATGAACAGCAGTATGCCCTGAGAAACAGCAGTATTCCCTGAGAAACAGCAGTATGAACAGCAGTATGCCCTGAGAAACAGCAGTATGCCCCGAGAAACAGCAGTATGCCCTGAGAAACAGCAGTATGCCCTGAGAAACAGCAGTATGAACAGCAGTATGCCCTGAGAAACAGCAGTATGCCCTGAGAAACAGCAGTATGTCCTGAGAAACAGCAGTATGCCCTGAGAAACAGCAGTATTCCCTGAGAAACAGCAGTATGAACAGCAGTATGCCCTGAGAAACAGCAGTATGCCCTGAGAAACAGCAGTATGCCCTGAGAAACAGCAGTATGCCCTGAGAAAGAGCAGTATGCCCTGAGAAACAGCAGTATGCCCTGAGAAACAGCAGTATGAACAGCAGTATGAACAGCAGTATGCCCTGAGAAACAGCAGTATGCCCTGAGAACAGCAGAATGTCCTGAGAAACAGCACTATGCCCTGAGAAACAACAGTATGCCCTGAGTAACAGCAGTATGCTCTGAGAAACAGCAGTATGCCCTGAGAAACAGCAGTATGCCCTGAGAAACAGCAGTATGCCCTGAGAAACAGCAGTATGCCCTGAGAAACAGCAGTATGCCCTGAGAAACAGCAGTATGCCCTGAGAACAGCAGTATGCCCTGAGAAACAGCAGTATGCCCTGAGAAACAGCAGTATGCCCTGAGAACAGCAGTATGCCCTGAGAAACAGCAGTATGGTCTGAGAAACAGCAGTATGCTCTGAGAAACAGCAGTATGCCCTGAGAAACAGCAGTATGGTCTGAGAAACAGCAGTATGAACAGCAGTATGCCCTGAGAAACAGCAGTATGAACAGCAGTATGCCCTGAGAAACAGCAGTATGCCCTGAGAAACAGCAGTATGCCCTGAGAAATAGCAGTATGCCCTGAGAAACAGCAGTATGGTCTGAGAAACAGCAGTATGAACAGCAGTATGCCCTGAGAAACAGCAGTATGAACAGCAGTATGCCCTGAGAAACAGCAGTATGCTCTGAGAAACAGCAGTATGCCCTGAGAAACAGCAGTATGCCCTGAGAAACAGCAGTATGGTCTGAGAAACAGCAGTATGCCCTGAGAAACAGCAGTATGCCCTGAGAAACAGCAGTATGCCCTGAGAAACAGCAGTATGCCCTGAGAAACAGCAGTATGCCCTGAGAAACAGCAGTATGCCCTGAGAAACAGCAGTATGCCCTGAGAAACAGCAGTATGCCCTGAGAAACAGCAGTATGAACAGCAGTATGCCCTGAGAAACAGCGGGCTCCAGTCAGTCTGTGTTCGGGTCTGAACTAGGCTGCACTGGGAGACCAGGGCCAATCAGGTCATAGAGAGTAGGGCGTGGCCAAACAGGTCATAGAGAGTAGGGCGTGGCCAATCAGGTCATAGAGAGTAGGGCGTGGCCAATCAGGTCATAGAGAGTAGGGCGTGGCCAATCAGGTCATAGAGAGTAGGGCGTGGCCAAACAGGTCATAGAGAGTAGGTCGTGCCAATCAGGTCATAAAGTAGGCGTGGCCAAACAGGTCATAGAGAGTAGGGCGTGGCCAATCAGGTCATAGAGAGTGGGCGTGGCCAATCAGGTCATAGAGAGTGGGCGTGGCCAATCGGTCATAGAGAGTAGGGCGTGGCCAATCAGGTCATAGAGAGTGGCGTGGCCAATCAGGTCATAGAGAGTAGGGCGTGGCCAATCAGGTCATAGAGAGTAGGGCTGTGGCCAACAATACGACTGGTCCTTCTCATTCCAGCTCACACTAGACTGATCCCTGTGTGTTCTAATGTCTACCGTAGACTTATCCCTGTGTGTCCTAGACTTATCCCTGTGTGTCCTAGACTTATCCCCTCTGTGTCCTAATGTCTACCGTAGACTTATCCCTCTGTGTCCTAATGTCTACCGTAGACTTATCCCTCTGTGTCCTAGACTTATCCCTGTGTGTTCTAGACTTATCCCTCTGTGTCCTAATGTCTACCGTAGACTTATCCCTCTGTGTCCTAGACTTATCCCTGTGTGTTCTAGACTTATCCCCTTGTGTCCTAATGTCTACCGTAGACTTATCCCTGTGTGTTCTAGACTTCTACCGTAGACCTATCCCTCTGTGTCCTAGACTTATCCCTGTGTGTCCTAGACTTATCCCTGTGTCCTAATGTCTACCGTAGACTTATCCCTGTGTGTTCTAGACTTATCCCTGTGTGTCCTAGACTTATCCCTGTGTGTCCTAGACTTATCCCTGTGTGTTCTAGACTTATCCCTGTGTGTCCTAATGTCTACCGTAGACTTATCCCTGTGTGTCCTAGACTTATCCCTGTGTGTCCTAGACTTATCCCTGTGTGTTCTAGACTTATCCCTGTGTCCTAGACTTATCCCTGTGTGTCCTAGACTTATCCCTGTGTGTCCTAGACTTATCCCTGTGTGTTCTAGACTGATCCCTGTGTGTCCTAGACTTATCCCTGTGTGTTCTAGACTTATCCCTGTGTGTCCTAGACTTATCCCTGTGTGTTCTAGACTTATCCCTGTGTGTTCTAGACTTATCCCTGTGTGTTCTAGACTGATCCCTGTGTCCTAGACTTATCCCTGTGTGTCCTAGACTTATCCCTGTGTGTCCTAGACTTATCCCTGTGTCCTAATGTCTACACTAGACTGATCCCTGTGTATCCTCCTGGATGGAGCTTAAGGCTTGAAGTTGTATTTATATTCAGGTCATTTTCATCTGATTTGCCGTTGATATTAGTTTCCCCCGATGTTTCCTAACTGTAAATAACGACTTTTAGTCGTTCAGTCCTACGGCCAGACAAACTATTTATCATAACGGGTAGAGAGAAGGTGATTTACTAACCTTTCCCCCAACAGTTTCCTGATTTATTTAATTTATTATTTTTTTTATAAAATACCGAGCGTTTTCCATCTCAGATCAGTTTACAGGGGATTATGGGATATCTATCAAATCCCTGGAAAACGACGTGCTGGGAAAGAACAAATAATTCCACCGGCATTAAACTTTTTGAAAAAATAAGGTTTTTGGAAAATAGGATGCATTTGAAACGAGTTTGAAAAAGCGGCGCTGTCCGTCGGTATGCGTGTCGAGCTGCGTCGCGACGGGACATCAATAGGAGAAAAATCTCTACAACGCTAACTGGAATAACAACAGCACCCTATTCCCTTTGTAGTGCACTACTGTAGACCAGGGTACCAGGGTCCATAGGGCTCTATAGAGGGAGTAGGGTACCAGGGTCCATAGGGCTCTATAGAGGGAGTAGGGTACCAGGGTCCATAGGGCTCTATAGAGGGAGTAGGGTACCAGGGTCCATAGGGCTCTATAGAGGGAGTAGGGTACCAGGGACCATAGGGCTCTATAGAGGGAGTAGGGTACCAGGGTCCATAGGGCTCTATAGAGGGAGTAGGGTACCAGGGTCCATAGGGCTCTATAGAGGGAGTAGGGTACCAGGGACCATAGGGCTCTAGGGCTCTATAGAGGGAGTAGGGTACCAGGGACCATAGGGCTCTATAGAGGGAGTAGGGTACCAGGGTCCATAGGGCTCTATAGAGGGAGTAGGGTACCAGGGTCCATAGGGCTCTATAGAGGGAGTAGGGTACCAGGGACCATAGGGCTCTATAGAGGGAGTAGGGTACCAGGGTCCATAGGGCTCTATAGAGGGAGTAGGGTACCAGGGACCATAGGGCTCTATAGAGGGAGTAGGGTACCAGGGTCCATAGGGCTCTATAGAGGGAGTAGGGTACCAGGGTCCATAGGGCTCTATAGAGGGAGTAGGGTACCAGGGTCCATAGGGCTCTATAGAGGGAGTAGGGTACCAGGGACCATAGGGCTCTATAGAGGGAGTAGGGTACCAGGGACCATAGGGCTCTATAGAGGGAGTAGGGTACCAGGGTCCATAGGGCTCTATAGAGGGAGTAGGGTACCAGGGACCATAGGGCTCTATAGAGGGAGTAGGGTACCAGGGTCCATAGGGCTCTATAGAGGGAGTAGGGTACCAGGGTCCATTGGGCTCTAGGGCTCTATAGAGGGAGTAGGGTACCAGGGACCATAGGGCTCTATAGAGGGAGTAGGGTACCAGGGACCATAGGGCTCTATAGAGGGAGTAGGGTACCAGGGACCATAGGGCTCTATAGAGGGAGTAGGGTACCAGGGTCCATAGGGCTATAGGGCTCTATAGAGGGAGTAGGGTACCAGGGTCCATAGGGCTCTAGGGCTCTATAGAGGGAGTAGGGTACCAGGGACCATAGGGCTCTAGGGCTCTATAGAGGGAGTAGGGTACCAGGGTCCATTGGGCTCTAGGGCTCTATAGAGGGAGTAGGGTACCAGGGACCATAGGGCTCTATAGAGGGAGTAGGGTACCAGGGTCCATAGGGCTCTATAGAGGGAGTAGGGTACCAGGGTCCATAGGGCTCTATAGAGGGAGTAGGGTACCAGGGTCCATAGGGCTCTATAGAGGGAGTAGGGTACCAGGGACCATAGGGCTCTATAGAGGGAGTAGGGTACCAGGGTCCATAGGGCTCTATAGAGGGAGTAGGGTACCAGGGTCCATAGGGCTCTATAGAGGGAGTAGGGTACCAGGGTCCATAGGGCTCTAGGGCTCTATAGAGGGAGTAGGGTACCAGGGTCCATAGGGCTCTATAGAGGGAGTAGGGTACCAGGGACCATAGGGCTCTAGGGCTCTATAGAGGGAGTAGGGTACCAGGGACCATAGGGCTCTATAGAGGGAGTAGGGTACCAGGGTCCATAGGGCTCTATAGAGGGAGTAGGGTACCAGGGTCCATAGGGCTCTATAGAGGGAGTAGGGTACCAGGGTCCATAGGGCTCTATAGAGGGAGTAGGGTACCAGGGTCCATAGGGCTCTAGGGCTCTATAGAGGGAGTAGGGTACCAGGGACCATAGGGCTCTAGGGCTCTATAGAGGGAGTAGGGTACCAGGGACCATAGGGCTCTATAGAGGGAGTAGGGTACCAGGGTCCATAGGGCTCTATAGAGGGAGTAGGGTACCAGGGACCATAGGGCTCTATAGAGGGAGTAGGGTACCAGGGACCATAGGGCTCTATAGAGGGAGTAGGGTACCAGGGTCCATAGGGCTCTATAGAGGGAGTAGGGTACCAGGGACCATAGGGCTCTATAGAGGGAGTAGGGTACCAGGGACCATAGGGCTCTATAGAGGGAGTAGGGTACCAGGGTCCATAGGGCTCTATAGAGGGAGTAGGGTACCAGGGTCCATAGGGCTCTATAGAGGGAGTAGGGTACCAGGGTCCATAGGGCTCTATAGAGGGAGTAGGGTACCAGGGTCCATAGGGCTCTATAGAGGGAGTAGGGTACCAGGGACCATAGGGCTCTATAGAGGAGTAGGGTACCAGGGACCATAGGGCTCTATAGAGGGAGTAGGGTACCAGGGTCCATAGGGCTCTATAGAGGGAGTAGGGTACCAGGGACCATAGGGCTCTATAGAGGGAGTAGGGTACCAGGGACCATAGGGCTCTATAGAGGGAGTAGGGTACCAGGGACCATAGGGCTCTATAGAGGGAGTAGGGTACCAGGGACCATAGGGCTCTAGGGCTCTATAGAGGGAGTAGGGTACCAGGGACCATAGGGCTCTATAGAGGGAGTAGGGTACCAGGGTCCATAGGGCTGTTTTGAACCAGTCTCCTCTCTGTTATTACCCAGTCTCCTCTCTGTTATTACCCAGTCTCCTCTCTGTTATTACCCAGTCTCCTCTCTGTTATTACCCAGTCTCCTCTCTGTTATTACCCAGTCTCCTCTCTGTTATTACCCAGTCTCCTCTCTGTTATTACCCAGTCTCCTCTCTGTTATTACCCAGTCTCCTCTCTGTTATTACCCAGTCTCCTCTCTGTTATTACCCAGTCTCCTCTCTGTTATTACCCAGACTCCTCTCTGTTATTACCCAGTCTCCTCTCTGTTATTACCCAGTCTCCTCTCTGTTATTACCCAGTCTCCTCTCTGTTATTACCCAGTCTCCTCTCTGTTATTACCCAGTCTCCTCTCTGCCATGGAGGGCCAGAGAGTCTTGATACAGTGGAAACTTTGGTCTGAAAGTGTACTGCTCTTTTTACCCCACAGTGTATCTGTTCAGTGTATTTATTCAGTGTATTTGTTTAGAGTATTTATTCAATGTATCTGTTCAGTGTATTTATTCAGTGTATTTATTCAGTGTATTTGTTTAGAGTATTTATTCAATGTATCTGTTCAGTGTATTTATTCAGTGTATTTGTTCAGTGTATTTGTTCAGTGTATTTATTCAGTGTATTTGTTCAGTGTATCTGTTCAGTGTATTTATTCAGTGTATCTGTTCAGTGTATTTATTCAGTGTATTTATTCAGTGTATCTGTTCAGTGTATCTATTCAGTGTATCTGTTCAGTGTATTTATTCAGTGTATTTGTTCAGTAAAGTATAATCCAAATCAACCTCCAGTGTTTCAATCTGAACGTTATGTAACGAAGTGAGTCATACTAACACACATTAAAGTGCCATTTACTGCAGTGGGCAGTAATACTTATGTAACAAGTAATTACTGTGGAAATATACACAGTTAATCAAGCTGTAATTATACCGTTTATTTGTCAGCCTTCTCAACCAATCAGAAAATTATTACCCAACCTGATCTTTCTCCAGTCAGCCAATAAGCAGCCAAGTTCTCAAGCGCCCAACCAATGAGCAGCGAAGTTGCCCTGTTTCCCCCGAGCCAAGCGAATTAACATAAACGAATTGAAACTATTGGAAAACTCATATCACTTTGTGTTTGTTCAAGGAATCCATTTTGTTTTCACCACGAGGGTCTTTTTCCAAAACGATTTCTGATATAATACTGTTTGCGGGTCGTTGATTGAGAGAGTTAGAGAAGGAACAGTGGAGACCTACTGATCCAACCTGTGGTGGAATAGACTATATTCACCCTGTGGTGGAATAGACTATATCCACCCTGTGGTGGAATAGACTATATCCACCCTGTGGTGGAATAGACTACATCCACCCTGTGGTGGAATAGACTATATCCACCCTGTGGTGGAATAGACTATATCCACCCTGTGGTGGAATAGACTATATCCACCCTGTGGTGGAATAGACTATATCCACCCTGTGGTGGAATAGACTATATCCACCCTGTGGTGGAATAGACTATATCCACCCTGTGGTGGAATAGACTATATTCACCCTGTGGTGTAATAGACTATATCAACCCTGTGGTGGAATAGACTATATCCACCCTGTGGTGGAATAGACTATATCCACCCTGTGGTGGAATAGACTATATCCAACCTGTGGTGGAATAGACTATATCAACCCTGTGGTGGAATAGACTATATCCACCCTGTGGTGTAATAGACTATATCCACCCTGTGGTGGAATAGACTATATCCACCCTGTGGTGGAATAGACTATATCCACCCTGTGGTGGAATAGACTATATCCACCCTGTGGTGGAATAGACTATGTCCACCCTGTGGTGGAATAGACTATATCCACCCTGTGGTGTAATAGACTATATCCACCCTGTGGTGGAATAGACTATATCAACCCTGTGGTGGAATAGACTATATCCACCCTGTGGTGGAATAGACTATATCCACCCTGTGGTGGAATAGACTATATCCACCCTGTGGTGGAATAGACTATATCCACCCTGTGGTGGAATAGACTATATCCACCCTGTGGTGGAATAGACTATATCCACCCTGTGGTGGAATAGACTATATCCAACCTGTGGTGGAATAGACTATATCCACCCTGTGGTGGAATAGACTATATCCACCCTGTGGTGTAATAGACTATATCCACCCTGTGGTGGAGTAGACTATATCCACCTTGTGGTGGAATAGACCATATCCACCCTGTGGCGGAATAAACTATATCCACCCTGTGGTGTAATAGACTATATCCACCCTGTGGTGGAATAGACTATATCCACCCTGTGGTGTAATAGACTATATCCACCCTGTGGTGTAATAGACTATATCCACCCTGTGGTGGAATAGACTATATCCACCCTGTGGTGTAATAGACTATATCCAACCTGTGGCGGAATAGACTATATCCACCCTGTGGCGGAATAGACTATATCCACCCTGTGGCGTAATAGACTATATCCACCCTGTGGTGGAATAGACTATATCCACCCTGTGGCGGAATAGACTATATCCACCCTGTGGTGTAATAGACTATATCCACCCTGTGGTGTAATATTTTATATCCACCCTGTGGTGGAATAGACTATATCCACCCTGTGGTGGAATAGACTATATCCACCCTGTGGCGGAATAGACTATATCCACCCTGTGGCGGAATAGACTATATCCACCCTGTGGTGGAATAGACTATATCCAACCTGTGGTGGAATAGACTATATCCACCCTGTGGTGGAATAGACTATATCCACCCTGTGGTGGAATAGACTACATCCAACCTGTGGTGGAATAGACTATATCCACCCTGTGGTGGAATAGACTATATTCACCCTGTGGTGTAATAGACTATATCCACCCTGTGGTGTAATAGACTATATCCAACCTGTGGTGGAATAGACTATATCCACCCTGTGGTGGAATAGACTATATCCACCCTGTGGCGTAATAGACTATATCCACCCTGTGGCGGAATAGACTATATCCACCCTGTGGCGTAATAGACTATATCCACCCTGTGGCGGAATAGACTATATCCACCCTGTGGCGGAATAGACTATATCCACCCTGTGGCGGAATAGACTATATCCACCCTGTGGTGGACTAGACTATATCCACCCTGTGGTGGACTAGACTATATCCACCCTGTGGCGGAATAGACTATATCCACCCTGTGGTGGAATAGACTATATCCACCCTGTGGCGGAATAGACTATATCCACCCTGTGGTGGAATAGACTATATCCACCCTGTGGCGGAATAGACTATATCCACCCTGTGGCGGAATAGACTATATCCACCCTGTGGCGGAATAGACTATATCCACCCTGTGGTGGAATAGACTATATCCACCCTGTGGCGGAATACACTATATCCACCCTGTGGTGGAATAGACTATATCCACCCTGTGGTGTAATAGACTATATCCACCCTGTGGTGGAATAGACTATATCCACCCTGTGGTGGAATAGACTATATCCACCCTGTGGTGTAATAGACTATATCCACCCTGTGGTGGAATAGACTATATCCACCCTGTGGTGTAATAGACTATATCCAACCTGTGGTGGAATAGACTATATCCACCCTGTGGTGGAATAGACTATATCCACCCTGTGGTGTAATAGACTATATCCACCCTGTGGTGGAATAGACTATATCCACCCTGTGGCGGAATAGACTATATCCACCCTGTGGTGGAATAGACTATATCCACCCTGTGGTGTAATAGACTATATCCAACCTGTGGTGGAATACACTATATCCACCCTGTGGTGGAATAGACTATATCCACCCTGTGGTGGAATAGACTATATCCACCCTGTGGCGGAATAGACTATATCCACCCTGTGGTGGAATAGACTATATCCACCCTGTGGTGTAATAGACTATATCCAACCTGTGGTGGAATAGACTATATCCACCCTGTGGTGGAATAGACTATATCCACCCTGTGGTGGAATAGACTATATCCACCCTGTGGTGGAATAGACTACATCCAACCTGTGGTGGAATAGACTATATCCACCCTGTGGTGGAATAGACTATATTCACCCTGTGGTGTAATAGACTATATCCACCCTGTGGTGTAATAGACTATATCCAACCTGTGGTGGAATAGACTATATCCACCCTGTGGTGTAATAGACTATATCCAACCTGTGGTGGAATATACTATATCCACCCTGTGGTGGAATAGACTATATCCACCCTGTGGTGGAATAGACAATATCCTCCCTGTGGCGTAATAGACTATATCCACCCTGTGGCGGAATAGACTATATCCACCCTGTGGCGGAATAGACTATATCCACCCTGTGGCGGAATAGACTATATCCACCCTGTGGCGGAATAGACTATATCCACCCTGTGGTGGAATAGACTATATCCACCCTGTGGTGGAATAGACTATATCCACCCTGTGGCGGAATAGACTATATCCACCCTGTGGTGGAATAGACTATATCCACCCTGTGGTGTAATAGACTATATCCACCCTGTGGTGGAATAGACTATATCCACCCTGTGGTGGAATAGACTATATCCACCCTGTGGTGGAATAGACTATATCCACCCTGTGGTGTAATAGACTATATCCACCCTGTGGTGGAATAGACTATATCCACCCTGTGGTGGAATAGACTATATCCACCCTGTGGTGGAATAGACTATATCCACCCTGTGGTGGAATAGACTTTATCCACCCTGTGGTGGAATAGACTATATTCACCCTGTGGTGGAATAGACTATATCTACCCTGTGGTGTAATAGACTATATCCACCCTGTGGTGGAATAGACTATATCCACCCTGTGGTGGAATAGACTATATCCACCCTGTGGTGGAATAGACTATATCCACCCTGTGGTGGAATAGACTATATCCACCCTGTGGTGTAATAGACTTTATCCACCCTGTGGTGGAATAGACTATATTCTCCCTGTGGTGGAATAGAGTACCTCCAGCCTGTGGTGGAATAAACTGACTGGCTGCTCTTAACCCAGCCAGTAAATCCTCAGAGGGTTTGGGCCACGGTTCCAGCCTGCTGTGGTCTGCTTCCAGTTTGGGGAGCGTTGCTCGTAGGTACGTTCTCTGGAGTCTTAAAAAGCCTGGTACCATATTAGCTTTACAGACAGAACATTCCTAAAAAAGGGTGATTGCCCCTCTGGAAGGGGGTAGAGGGGGATGGAAAGGAGATGGGGGGAGGTTGCCCGGCTTCATCTCCTACGTCAAAGAGCAGTTACTGGGCTCTTGGTGATTGGCTCGACCTCCTCTGCCCATCCCTCCGTCCAGGGTCCGTGTCCTACCGCTGCCTGCTTGCTGATTGGCTCGACCTCCTCTGCCCATCCCTCCGTCCAGGGTCCGTGTCCTACCGCTGCCTGCTTGCTGATTGGCTCGACCTCCTCTGCCCATCCCTCCGTCCAGGGTCCGTGTCCTACCGCTGCCTGCTTGCTGATTGGCTCGACCTCCTCTGCCCATCCCTCCGTCCAGGGTCCGTGTCCTCCGTCTGCCTGCTTGGTGATTGGCTCGACCTCCTCTGCCCATCCCTCCGTCCAGGGTTCGTGTGCTACCGCTGCCTGCTTGGTGATTGGCTCGACCTCCTCTGCCCATCCATCTGATGGCTGCATTTGTTTGATCGGTATTCGAAGAGGCCTTGCTTGGTGATTGGCTCGACCTCCTCTGCCCATCCCTCCGTCCAGGGTCCGTGTCCTACCGCTGCCTGCTTGCTGATTGGCTCGACCTCCTCTGCCCATCCCTCCGTCCAGGGTTCGTGTGCTACCGCTGCCTGCTTGGTGATTGGCTCGACCTCCTCTGCCCATCCATCTGATTGGCTGCATTTGTTTTGATCGGTATTCGAAAGAGGCCTATGTGAATATGGCACCCTATTCCCTATGTAGTGCACTAGTTTAGAGCAGAGCCCTATGGGAATATGGCACCCTATTCCCTATGTAGTGCACTAGTTTAGACCAGAGCCCAATGGGAACATGGCACCCTATTCCCTATGTAGTGCACTAGTTTACACCAGAGCCCTATGGGAATATGGCACCCTATTCCCTATGTAGTGGACTAGTTTAGACCAGAGCCCTATGGGAATATGGCACCCTATTCCCTATGTAGTGCACTAGTTTAGACCAGAGCCCAATGGGAATATGGCACCCTATTCCCTATGTAGTGCACTAGTTTAGACCAGAGCCCTATGGGAATATGGCACCCTATTCCCTATGTAGTGGACTAGTTTAGACCAGAGCCCTATGGGAATATGGCACCCTATTCCCTATGTAGTGCACTAGTTTAGACCAGAGCCCTATGGGAACATGGCACCCTATTCCCTATGTAGTGCACTAGTTTAGAGCAGAGCCCTATGGGAATATGGCACCCTATTCCCTATGTAGTGCACTAGTTTAGACCAAAGCCCTATGGGTACATGGCACCCTATTCCCTATGTAGTGCACTAGTTTAGACCAGAGCCCTATGGGAACTTGGCACCCTATTCCCTATGTAGTGCACTAGTTTAGACCAGAGCCCTATGGGAACATGGCACCCTATTCCCTATGTAGTGCACTAGTTTAGACCAGAGCCCTATGGGAACATGGCACCCTATTCCCTATGTAGTGCACTAGTTTAGACCAGAGCCCTATGGGGACATGGCACCCTATTCCCTATGTAGTGCACTAGTTTAGACCAGAGCCCTATGGGAACATGGCACCCTATTCCCTATGTAGTGCACTAGTTTAGACCAGAGCCCTATGGGAACATGGCACCCTATTCCCTATGTAGTGCACTAGTTTAGACCAGAGCCCTATGGGAATATGGCACCCTATTCCCTATGTAGTGCACTAGTTTAGACCAGAGCCCTATGGGAACATGGCACCCTATTCCCTATGTAGTGCACTAGTTTAGACCAGAGCCCTATGGGAACATGGCACCCTATTCCCTATGTAGTGCACTAGTTTAGACCAGAGCCCTATGGGAACATGGCACCCTATTCCCTATGTAGTGCACTAGTTTAGACCAGAGCCCTATGGGAACATGGCACCCTATTCCCTATGTAGTGCACTAGTTTAGACCAGAGCCCTATGGGAATATGGCACCCTATTCCCTATGTAGTGCACTAGTTTACACCAGAGCCCTATGAGTATATGGCACCCTATTCCCTATGTAGTGCACTAGTTTAGACCAGAGCCCTATGGGAATATGGCACCCTATTCCCTATGTAGTGCACTAGTTTAGACCAGAGCCCTATGGGAATATGGCACCCTATTCCCTATGTAGTGCACTAGTTTAGACCAGAGCCCTATGGGAATATGGCACCCTATTCCCTATGTAGTGCACTAGTTTAGACCAGAGCCCTATGGGAATATGGCACCCTATTCCCTATGTAGTGGACTAGTTTAGACCAGAGCCCTATGGGAATATGGCACCCTATTCCCTATGTAGTGCACTAGTTTAGACCAGAGCCCTATGGGAATATGGCACCCTATTCCCTATGTAGTGCACTAGTTTAGACCAGAGCCCTATGGGTATATGGCACCCTATTCCCTATGTAGTGCACTAGTTTAGACCAGAGCCCTATGGGAATATGGCACCCTATTCCCTATGTAGTGCACTAGTTTAGACCAGAGCCCTATGGGAATATGGCACCCTATTCCCTATGTAGTGCACTAGTTTAGACCAGAGCCCTATGGGAATATGGCACCCTATTCCCTATGTAGTGCACTAGTTTAGACCAGAGCCCTATGGGAATATGGCACCCTATTCCCTATGTAGTGCACTAGTTTAGACCAGAGCCCTATGGGAATATGGCACCCTATTCCCTATGTAGTGCACTAGTTTAGACCAGAGCCCTATGGGAATATGGCACCCTATTCCCTATGTAGTGCACTAGTTTAGACCAGAGCCCTATGGGAACATGGCACCCTATTCCCTATGTAGTGCACTAGTTTAGACCAGAGCCCTATGGGAATATGGCACCCTATTCCCTATGTAGTGCACTAGTTTAGACCAGAGCCCTATGGGAATATGGCACCCTATTCCCTATGTAGTGCACTAGTTTAGACCAGAGCCCTATGGGAATATGGCACCCTATTCCCTATGTAGTGCACTAGTTTAGACCAGAGCCCTATGGGAATATGGCACCCTATTCCCTATGTAGTGCACTAGTTTAGACCAGAGCCCTATGGGAATATGGCACCCTATTCCCTATGTAGTGCACTAGTTTAGACCAGAGCCCTATGGGAACATGGCACCCTATTCCCTATGTAGTGCACTAGTTTAGACCAGAGCCCTATGGGAATATGGCACCCTATTCCCTATGTAGTGCACTAGTTTAGACCAGAGCCCTATGGGAATATGGCACCCTATTCCCTATGTAGTGCACTAGTTTAGACCAGAGCCCTATGGGAATATGGCACCCTATTCCCTATGTAGTGCACTAGTTTAGACCAGAGCCCTATGGGAATATGGCACCCTATTCCCTATGTAGTGCACTAGTTTAGACCAGAGCCCTATGGGAATATGGCACCCTATTCCCTATGTAGTGCACTAGTTTAGACCAGAGCCCAGACTCAGCCGTGGTCTTTCAGAGGGTTGCTGGTTGTGGCTTTATGGGGGAGAAGGCCTCTTCCTCACGGAGCCTCAGGACGACTCCTCGTCTTCCTCATCCTCACTGGAGCCTCAGGACGACACCTCGTCTTCCTCATCCTCACGGGGCCTCAGGACGACACCTCATCTTCCTCACGGAGCCTCAGGATGACACCTCATCTTCCTCACGGAGCCTCAGGATGACACCTCATCTTCCTCATTCTCACGGGGCCTCAGGACGACACCTCATCTGCCTCATCCTCACGGAGCCTCAGGACGACACCTCGTCTTCCTCACGGAGCCTCAGGATGACACCTCATCTTCCTCACGGGGCCTCAGGATGACACCTCATCTTCCTCATCCTCACGGGGCCTCAGGACGACACCTCATCTTCCTCATCCTCACGGAGCCTCAGGACGACACCTCGTCTTCCTCATCCTCACGGAGCCTCAGGACGACACCTCGTCTTCCTCACAGGAGCTTCAGGACGACACCTCATCTTCCTCATCCTCACGGAGCCTCAGGACGACACCTCATCTTCCTCACGGAGCCTCAGGACGACACCTCGTCTTCCTCACGGAGCCTCAGGACGACACCTCGTCTTCCTCATCCTCACGGAGCCTCAGGACGACACCTCATCTTCCTCACGGGGCCTCAGGACGACACCTCATCTTCCTCACGGGGCCTCAGGACGACACCTCATCTTCCTCACGGAGCCTCAGGACGACACCTCGTCTTCCTCACGGGGCCTCAGGACGACACCTCATCTTCCTCACGGAGCCTCAGGACGACACCTCGTCTTCCTCACGGGGCCTCAGGACGACACCTCATCTTCCTCACGGAGCCTCAGGATGACACCTCATCTTCCTCACGGAGCCTCAGGATGACACCTCATCTTCCTCATCCTCACGGGGCCTCAGGACGACACCTCATCTTCCTCATCCTCACGGAGCCTCAGGACGACACCTCGTCTTCCTCATCCTCACGGAGCCTCAGGACGACACCTCGTCTTCCTCACAGGAGCTTCAGGACGACACCTCATCTTCCTCATCCTCACGGAGCCTCAGGACGACACCTCAT
>NW_025547489.1:30000-64963 GCF_905237065.1 Salmo salar
TTCAGGTCAGTATCTAAGTATCCAAGTTTCCAGTCTGTCTCCTGGTGTATTCAGGTCAGTATCTAAGTATCCAAGTTTCCAGTCTGTCTCCTGGTGTACTCAGGTCAGTATCTAAGTATCTAAGTTTCCAGTCTGTCTCCTGGTGTATTCAGGTCAGTATCTAAGTATCCAAGTTTCCAGTCTGTCTCCTGGTGTATTCAGGTCAGTATCTAAGTATCCAAGTTTCCAGTCTGTCTCCTGCTGTATTCAGGTCAGTATCTAAGTATCCAAGTTTCCAGTCTGTCTCCTGGTGTACTCAGGTCAGTATCTAAGTATCCAAGTTTCCAGTCTGTCTCCTGGTGTATTCAGGTCAGTATCTAAGTATCCAAGTTTCCAGTCTGTCTCCTGGTGTACTCAGGTCAGTATCTAAGTATCTAAGTTTCCAGTCTGTCTCCTGGTGTATTCAGGTCAGTATCTAAGTATCTAAGTTTCCAGTCTGTCTCCTGGTGTACTCAGGTCAGTATCTAAGTATCTAAGTTTCCAGTCTGTCTCCTGGTGTATTCAGGTCAGTATCTAAGTATCTAAGTTTCCAGTCTGTCTCCTGGTGTATTCAGGTCAGTATCTAAGTATCTAAGTTTCCAGTCTGTCTCCTGGTGTACTCAGGTCAGTATCTAAGTATCCAAGTTTCCAGTCTGTCTCCTGGTGTATTCAGGTCAGTATCTAAGTATCTAAGTTTCCAGTCTGTCTCCTGGTGTATTCAGGTCAGTATCTAAGTATCTAAGTTTCCAGTCTGTCTCCTGGTGTACTCAGGTCAGTATCTAAGTATCTAAGTTTCCAGTCTGTCTCCTGGTGTATTCAGGTCAGTATCTAAGTATCCAAGTTTCCAGTCTGTCTCCTGGTGTATTCAGGTCAGTATCTAAGTATCTAAGTTTCCAGTCTGTCTCCTGGTGTATTCAGGTCAGTATCTAAGTATCCAAGTTTCCAGTCTGTCTCCTGGTGTACTCAGGTCAGTATCTAAGTATCTAAGTTTCCAGTCTGTCTCCTGGTGTATTCAGGTCAGTATCTAAGTATCTAAGTTTCCAGTCTGTCTCCTGGTGTATTCAGGTCAGTATCTAAGTATCCAAGTTTCCAGTCTGTCTCCTGGTGTATTCAGGTCAGTATCTAAGTATCCAAGTTTCCAGTCTGTCTCCTGGTGTATTCAGGTCAGTATCTAAGTATCCAAGTTTCCAGTCTGTCTCCTGGTGTATTCAGGTCAGTATCTACGTATCTTCCTCTCTGTTGAAATGGAATCGAAGGCCTCTGATAGAGATCGACGATAAATTAAAGGTCCCTGGAGGTTTTTACGTGTCTGTCTGAAGAACAACACCAGGTGGTATTATACCTATGGAAACTATTAGCTTGTTAAATTCCCCCATGGTAGTATCTCCTCTAATCCCCAGTATATCATGGTAGGGTAGTACCTCCTCTAATCCCCAGTATATCATGGTAGTACCTCCTCTAATCCCCAGTATATCATGGTAGTACCTCCTCTAATCCCCAGTATATCATGGTAGGGTAGTACCTTCTCTAATCCCCAGTATATCATGGTAGGGTAGTACCTCCTCTAATCCCCAGTATATCATGGTAGTATCTCCTCTAATCCCCAGTATATCATGGTAGGGTAGTACCTCCTCTAATCCCCAGTATATCATGGTAGTACCTCCTCTAATCCCCAGTATATCATGGTAGGGTAGTACCTCCTCTAATCCCCAGTATATCATGGTAGTATCTCCTCTAATCCCCAGTATATCATGGTAGTATCTCCTCTAATCCCCAGTATATCATGGTAGTATCTCCTCTAATCCCCAGTATATCATGGTAGGGTAGTATCACCTCTAATCCCCAGTGTATCATGGTAGGGTAGTATCTCCTCTAATCCCCAGTATATCATGGTAGGGTAGTACCTCCTCTAATCCCCAGTATATCATGGTAGTACCTCCTCTAATCCCCAGTATATCATGGTAGGGTAGTATCTCCTCTAATCCCCAGTATATCATGGTAGGGTAGTACCTCCTCTAATCCCCAGTATATCATGGTAGGGTAGTACCTCCTCTAATCCCCAGTATATCATGGTAGGGTAGTACCTCCTCTAATCCCCAGTATATCATGGTAGGGTAGTACCTCCTCTAATCCCCAGTATATCATGGTAGGGTAGTACCTCCTCTAATCCCCAGTATATCATGGTAGTACCTCCTCTAATCCCCAGTATATCATGGTAGGGTAGTATCTCCTCTAATCCCCAGTATATCATGGTAGGGTAGTACCTCCTCTAATCCCCAGTATATCATGGTAGGGTAGTACCTCCTCTAATCCCCAGTATATCATGGTAGGGTAGTACCTCCTCTAATCCCCAGTATATCATGGTAGTATCTCCTCTAATCCCCAGTATATCATGGTAGTATCTCCTCTAATCCCCAGTATATCATGGTATTATCTCCTCTAATCCTCAGTATATCATGGTAGGGTAGTATCTCCTCTAATCCCCAGTGTATCATGGTAGGGTAGTACCTCCTCTAATCCCCAGTATATCATGGTAGGGTAGTACCTCCTCTAATCCCCAGTATATCATGGTAGGGTATTACCTCCTCTAATCCCCAGTATATCATGGTAGGGTAGTACCTCCTCTAATCCCCAGTATATCATGGTAGTACCTCCTCTAATCCCCAGTATATCATGGTAGGGTAGTACCTCCTCTAATCCCCAGTATATCATGGTAGTATCTCCTCTAATCCCCAGTATATCATGGTAGGGTAGTACCTCCTCTAATCCCCAGTATATCATGGTAGTACCTCCTCTAATCCCCAGTATACCATGGTAGTACCTCCTCTAATCCCCAGTATATCATGGTAGTACCTCCTCTAATCCCCAGTATATCATGGTAGGGTAGTACCTCCTCTAATCCCCAGTATATCATGGTAGTATCTCCTCTAATCCCCAGTATATCATGGTAGTATCTCCTCTAATCCCCAGTATATCATGGTAGTATCTCCTCTAATCCCCAGTATATCATGGTAGGGTAGTATCTCCTCTAATCCCCAGTATATCATGGTAGGGTAGTACCTCCTCTAATCCCCAGTATATCATGGTAGGGTAGTACCTCCTCTAATCCCCAGTATATCATGGTAGTACCTCCTCTAATCCCCAGTATATCATGGTAGGGTAGTACCTCCTCTAATCCCCAGTATATCATGGTAGGGTAGTACCTCCTCTAATCCTCAGTATATCATGGTAGTATCTCCTCTAATCCCCAGTATATCATGGTAGTATCTCCTCTAATCCCCAGTATATCATGGTAGGGTAGTACCTCCTCTAATCCCCAGTATATCATGGTAGGGTAGTACCTCCTCTAATCCCCAGTATATCATGGTAGGGTAGTACCTCCTCTAATCCCCAGTATATCATGGGGGAACTACTGAACTGGTAGAACTACTGCAGTGACCTCTGTACTGGACGAACTATTGCAGTGACCTCTGAACTGGACGAACTACTGCAGTGACCTCTGTACTGGACGAACTATTGCAGTGACCTCTGAACTGGTAGAACTACTGCAGTGACCTCTGTACTGGTAGAACTACTGCAGTGACCTCTGAACTGGACGAACTACTGCAGTGACCTCTGTACTGGACGAACTACTGCAGTGACCTCTGAACTGGTAGAACTACTGCAGTGACCTCTGAACTGGACGAACTACTGCAGTGACCTCTGTACTGGACGAACTACTGCAGTGACCTCTGTACTGGACAAACTACTGCAGTGGCCTCTGTACTGGACAAACTACTGCAGTGACCTCTGTACTGGACAAACTACTGCAGTGACCTCTGAACTGATAGAACTACAGCAGTGACCTCTGGACTGGTAGAACTACTGCAGTGACCTCTGAACTGGTAGAACTACTGCAGTGACCTCTGAACTGGTAGAACTACTGCAGTGACCTCTGTACTGGACGAACTATTGCAGTGACCTCTGAACTGGTAGAACTACTGCAGTGACCTCTGTACTGGTAGAACTACTGCAGTGACCTCTGAACTGGACGAACTACTGCAGTGACCTCTGTACTGGACGAACTACTGCAGTGACCTCTGAACTGGTAGAACTACTGCAGTGACCTTTGTACTGGTAGAACTACTGCAGTGACCTCTGAACTGGTAGAACTACTGCAGTGACCTCTGAACTGGACGAACTACTGCAGTGACCTCTGAACTGGACGAACTACTGCAGTGACCTCTGTACTGGACAAACTACTGCAGTGACCTCTGAACTGATAGAACTACAGCAGTGACCTCTGGACTAGTAGAACTACTGCAGTGACCTCTGAACTGGTAGAACTACTGCAGTGACATCTGAACTGGACGAACTACTGCAGTGACCTCTGGACTGGTAGAACTACTGCAGTGACCTCTGTACTGGACGAACTACTGCAGTGACCTCTGAACTGGTAGAACTACTGCAGTGACCTCTGTACTGGACGAACTACTGCAGTGACCTCTGGACTGGTAGAACTACTGCAGTGACCTCTGTACTGGTAGAACTACTGCAGTGACCTCTGGACTGGTAGAACTACTGCAGTGACCTCTGTACTGGTAGAACTACTGCAGTGACCTCTGAACTGGACGAACTACTGCAATGCAAATATGTTGCTCTGAGGAGTGTCTGGAAAATGTCCAACTGGTTTCTCCCTGGATGCTAACATCCCATCCGTCGTGACCGCGTTTTCAAACCTTTAGGTTGTGAAAAATGTATATTTTGTAGTGTTGCCTGGTGTTTTTTGCAGCGTAGCTCCTGCATGGACGACCCCAGGCGGTGTTTATTTCTGCGGGCTGCTCTGCACCGCTCTGCCTCCAGGGCTATGAAAGACTTCATTATCAACCACACAGCCCAGCACTACAACCAGCACTGACCACTGGGATGCACCACAAGCTGTGTGTGTGTGTGTGTGTGTGTGTGTGTGTGTGTGTGTGTGTGTGTGTGTGTGTGTGTGTGTGTGTGTGTGTGTGTGTGTGTGTGTGTGTGTGTGTGTGTGTGTGTGTGTGTGTACTCCAGACGTGGGCCTCAGACAGTGTCGTTGGCAGGTTATGGTCCAGATGTCCACATCTGAAGGGATATTTTAAACCTGCTGATTCAGCCAGTTTAGTGGCTCAGAATCATTACAAACAAACACAGTTATGAAGGAACAATCATCTACATTTAAAAACATGTCGAATATGTAGAACTGTTCCAAATGTTCTAAATGTTCTATAGGTAGAAATGTTCTAAATGTTCTAAATGTAGAAATGTAGAAATGTTCTAAATGTTCTAAATGTAGAAATGTAGAAATGTTCTAAATGTTCTAAATGTAGAAATGTTCTAAATGTTCTAAATGTTCTAAATGTAGAAATGTTCTAAATGTAGAAATGTTCTAAATGTTCTAAATGTAGAAATGTAGAAATGTTCTAAATGTTCTAAATGTTCTAAATGTAGAAATGTTCTAAATGTAGAAATGTTCTAAATGTAGAAATGTAGAAATGTTCTAAATGTAGAAATGTTCTAAATGTAGAAATGTAGAAATATTCTAAATGTAGAAATGTTCTAAATGTTCTAAATGTAGAAATGTAGAAATATTCTAAATGTAAAAATGTAGAAATGTTCTAAATGTTCTAAATGTAGAAATGTAGAAATATTCTAAATGTAGAAATGTTCTAAATGTTCTAAATGTAGAAATGTAGAAATATTCTAAATGTAAAAATGTAGAAATGTTCTAAATGTTCTAAATGTAAAAATGTAGAAATGTTCTAAATGTAGAACTGTTCTAAATGTAGAAATGTTCTAAATGTAGAAATGTTCTAAATGTAGAAATGTTCTAAATGTTCTAAATGTAGAAATGTTCTAAATGTAGAACTGTTCAAAATGTAGAAATGTTCTAAATGTAGAAATGTTCTAAATGTAGAAATGTTCTAAATGTTCTAAATGTAGAAATGTTCTAAATGTAGAACTGTTCAAAATGTAGAAATGTTCTAAATGTAGAAATGTTCTAAATGTAGAAATGATCTAAATGTAGAAATGTAGAAATGTTCTAAATGTAGAAATGTTCTAAATGTAGAAATGTAGAAATGTTCTAAATGTAGAAATGTTCTAAATGTAGAAATGTTCTAAATGTTCTAAATGTAGAAATGTAGAAATATTCTAAATGTAAAAATGTAGAAATGTTCTAAATGTTCTAAATGTAAAAATGTAGAAATGTTCTAAATGTAGAACTGTTCAAAATGTAGAAATGTTCTAAATGTAGAAATGTTCTAAATGTAGAAATGTTCTAAATGTTCTAAATGTAGAAATGTAGAAATGTTCTAAATGTAGAACTGTTCAAAATGTAGAAATGTTCTAAATGTAGAACTGTTCAAAATGTAGAAATGTTCTAAATGTAGAAATGTTCTAAATGTAGAAATGTTCTAAATGTAGAAATGTAGAAATGTTCTAAATGTAGAAATGTAGAAATGTTCTAAATGTAGAAATGTTCTAAATGTAGAAATGTTCTAAATGTTCTAAATGTAGAAATGTAGAAATATTCTAAATGTAAAAATGTAGAAATGTTCTAAATGTTCTAAATGTAAAAATGTAGAAATGTTCTAAATGTAGAACTGTTCAAAATGTAGAAATGTTCTAAATGTAGAAATGTTCTAAATGTAGAAATGTTCTAAATGTTCTAAATGTAGAAATGTAGAAATGTTCTAAATGTAGAACTGTTCAAAATGTAGAAATGTTCTAAATGTAGAACTGTTCAAAATGTAGAAATGTTCTAAATGTAGAAATGTTCTAAATGTAGAAATGTAGAAATGTTCTAAATGTAGAAATGTAGAAATGTTCTAAATGTAGAAATGTTCTAAATGTAGAAATGTTCTAAATGTAGAAATGTTCTAAATGTTCTAAATGTAGAAATGTTCTAAATGTGCTAAATGTTTATTTAATCTAATTGTTCTAAATGTAGAACATGGAGTATCAGATCTGTTGTTGTTTAGGAACAGGATGCGTAGTGATTTCACACCACTAACAAGTCAATTAGTAACTTGGGTCATTGTGTTTCTGTGTGTTTATAGTTAATAAACCAGCGGGTCACAAACCCAGTTCTTCCTAATCAGTCCTCGTAAAGCAAACAGTCTTTAGAAGTCGTGTGAATCCCACCACGGTTCTCTCTCTAGTAGAAGGACCGGAACATGTGTGAATTGAAACTGTTAAGGAGGTTGACCTCAAGTTTAAACTCCTCTGATCAAAGTTAATAAACTCTCTCAAATTATACAGTTTACCTTCGCTGGTATCCTGTCTGACTGTCTGAGACTCTGAGACAGTACTGAGTTCTGATTTTATGACAGGTGCTGCCCACTGAAAGAGGCAACATATTACCTTTGATCTCTCAGACAGACAGACAGACAGACAGACAGACAGACAGACAGGCAGGCAGACGGAAAGACAGACAGACAGACAGACAGACGGAAAGATGGAAAGACGGAAAGACAGACAGACAGACAGACAGACAGACAGACAGACAGACAGACAGACAGACAGACAGACAGACAGACCAGACAGACAGACAGACAGACAGACAGACAGACAGACCAGACAGACATGTGTCAAGGGGTCCTGATGTGGTGTGTGTGTGTGTGTGTGTGTGTGTGTGGAGGGCCTGTAGCCTAGGGGCCAGCTATGTGTCAAGGGGTCCTGATGTGGTGTGTGTGTGTGTGTGTGTGTGTGTGTGTGTGTGTGTGTGTGTGTGTGTGTGTGTGTGTGAGGGCCTGTAGCCTAGGGGCCAGCTATGTGTCAAGGGGTCCTGATGTGGTGTGTGTGTGTGTGTGTGTGTGTGTGTGTGTGTGTGTGTGTGTGTGTGTGTGTGTGTGTGTGTGGAGGGCCTGTAGCCTAGGGCCCTGGGCTAATATCTCAGAGAGAGAGAGAGAAGATTCCTTAAAGAGAAAGACCCTCCCCAGAAAATTATTCACACCCCTCCGACGGGGGCTTATTATTCACACCCCTCTGACGGGGGCTTATTATTCACACCCCTCTGACGGGGGCTTATTATTCACACCCCTCTGACGGGGGCTTATTATTCACACCCCTCCGACGGGGCTTATTATTCACACCCCTCCGACGGGGCTTATTATTCACACCCCTCCGACGGGGCTTATTATTCACACCCCTCCGACGGGGGCTTATTATTCACACCCCTCCGACGGGGGCTTATTATTCACACCCCTCCGACGGGGGCTTATTATTCACACCCCTCCGACGGGGCTTATTATTCACACCCCTCCGACGGGGCTTATTATTCACACCCCTCCGACGGGGCTTATTATTCACACCCCTCCGACGGGGCTTATTATTCACACCCCTCCGACGGGGGCTTATTATTCACACCCCTCCGACGGGGCTTATTATTCACACCCCTCCGACGGGGCTTATTATTCACACCCCTCCGACGGGGCTTATTATTCACACCCCTCCGACGGGGGCTTATTATTCACACCCCTCCGACGGGGCTTATTATTCACACCCCTCCGACGGGGGCTTATTATTCACACCCCTCCGACGGGGGCTTATTATTCACACCCCTCCGACGGGGGCTTATTATTCACACCCCTCCGACGGGGGCTTATTATTCACACCCCTCCGACGGGGGCTTATTATTCACACCCCTCCGACGGGGCTTATTATTCACACCCCTCTGACGGGGGCTTATTATTCACACCCCTCCGACGGGGGCTTATTATTCACACCCCTCTGACGGGGGCTTATTATTCACACCCCTCTGACGGGGCTTATTATTCACACCCCTCTGACGGGGGCTTATTATTCACACCCCTCCGACGGGGGCTTATTATTCACACCCCTCCGACGGGGCTTATTATTCACGCCCCTCCGACGGGGGCTTATTATTCACACCCCTCTGACGGGGGCTTATTATTCACACCCCTCTGACGGGGGCTTATTATTCACACCCCTCCGACGGGGGCTTATTATTCACACCCCTCTGACGGGGGCTTATTATTCACACCCCTCTGACGGGGGCTTATTATTCACACCCCTCCGACGGGGGCTTATTATTCACACCCCTCCGACGGGGCTTATTATTCACACCCCTCTGACGGGGCTTATTATTCACACCCCTCTGACGGGGGCTTATTATTCACACCCCTCTGACGGGGGCTTATTATTCACACCCCTCTGACGGGGCTTATTATTCACACCCCTCTGACGGGGGCTTATTATTCACACCCCTCCGACGGGGGCTTATTATTCACACCCCTCCGACGGGGCTTATTATTCACACCCCTCCGACGGGGCTTATTATTCACACCCCTCCGACGGGGGCTTATTATTCACACCCCTCCGACGGGGGCTTATTATTCACACCCCTCCGACGGGGCTTATTATTCACACCCCTCTGACGGGGGCTTATTATTCACACCCCTCTGACGGGGCTTATTATTCACACCCCTCTGACGGGGGCTTATTATTCACACCCCTCTGACGGGGGCTTATTATTCACACCCCTCCGACGGGGGCTTATTATTCACACCCCTCCGACGGGGGCTTATTATTCACACCCCTCCGACGGGGGCTTATTATTCACACCCCTCCGACGGGGGCTTATTATTCACACCCCTCTGACGGGGGCTTATTATTCACACCCCTCCGACGGGGGCTGACTTTAGAAAAAGAGGGTTCAAATGAATAACACATTCATGCGAGAAAAAAAAAATAAAAAATTGGACGTCCGATCCACACTTCTTCCAGGATGGCTTCACTGGCTTCCCTGGCCCTGGCTTCCCTGGCCCTGGCTTCCCTGGCTTCCCCTGGCCCTGGCTTCCCTGGCTTCCCTGGCTTCCCTGGCCCTGGCTTCCCTGGCCCTGGCTTCCCCGGCTTCCCTGGCTTCCCCGGCTTCCCTGTGGCTCAGTTGGTAGATCATGGTGTTTGCAACGCCAGGGTTGTGGGTTCGATTCCCACGGGGGGGACCAGTACGGAAAAAATAAATAATAATTTTTAAAAATAAATAAAAGACATGAAATGTGTACTACTGTAAGTCGCTCTGGATAAGAGCGTCTGCTAAAACGACTCAAATGGAAAAATGAATGGCGAAGGGGAACGTATCCCTTAATGTGTAAAACCTAAGCTGAATCGATTTGACAGGACATCGTGCCCTGGCACCGACAGACACCCTCAGTCGCCCCCTGACTCCCCCAGTCGCCCCTGTCAGGCTGGAAGGCTGGACGACTTTTGGAGGGGAGGGGGGGTTTTCGTACAGTTTCAACAAACAAAATAAATGTAAAAAATAAAAACATCAAGCACAAAGTGTTTTGTAGCCAGCAGCACTTTTTCTCTCTCTCTCTCGTAAAGGCCGTGAGAGGAAGGTTGTTGGTCCAGGATGGGCCCACGCATCGTCCCACACACACACACACACACACACACACACACACACACACACACACACACACACACACACACACACACACACACACACACACACACACACACACACACACACACACACACACACACACACACACACACACACACACACACACACACACACACACACACACACACACACACACACCGTTTTGGGCAGGACACTGTCAAAGCAGCCTGGGATTTCATTAGCTACCTCTCTTCTTCAGTAAAACTTCACTAAAGGGCTTTTTCTCGCTGTAGCTAGTTTTTATAAGGGCTGTTAATAAGGCTGCAGTGATTCAGCCCCCCTTCCTCCCTACACTAGCTTTTCTGTGTGTGTGTGTGTGTGTGTGTGTGCTGTGTGTGTGTGTGTGTGTGTGTGTGTGTGTGTGTGTGTGTGTGTGTGTGTGTGTGTGTGTGTGTGTGTCTGTGTGTGTGTGTGTGTGTGTGTGTGTGTGTGTGTGTGTGTGTGTGTGTGTGTGTGTGTGTGTGTGTGAGTGTGTGTGTGTGTGTGTCTCTGTGTGTGTGTGAGTGTGTGTGTGTGTGTGTGTCTCTGTGTGTGTGTGAGTGTGTGTGTGTGTGTCTCTGTGTGTGTGTGTGTGTGTGTGTGTGTGTGTGTGTGTGGGTGGGAGGCAGGCAGACAGACAGGCAGATTGTGGTGATGGGCCTTGTTGCCACTGCATTGTCTCCCCAGGCCCAGAGCTGGCAGACTGCTAGTTCACTACAGAACCTCATTAGATGGCAGGTGGGGAAACTGAAGTAGGAAGCTGGGGTGCTAACTGGGATAGAGGACTGGAAGCTGGGGTGCTAACTGGGATAGAGGGCTGGAAGCTGGGGTGCTAACTGGGATAGAGGGCTGGAAGCTGGGGTGCTAACTGGGATAGAGGAATGGAAGCTGGGGTGCTAACTGGGATAGAGGGCTGGAAGCTGGGGTGCTAACTGGGATAGAGGGCTGGAAGCTGGGCGTGCTAACTGGGATAGAGGGCTGGAAGCTGGGCGTGCTAACTGGGATAGAGGGCTGGAAGCTGGGCGTGCTAATTGGGATAGAGGGCTGGAAGCTGGGGTTCTAACTGGCTGGAAGCTGGGGTGCTAAATGGCTGGAAGCTGTGATGCTAACTGGGATAGAGGGCTGGAAGCTGGGGTGCTAACTGGGATAGAGGACTGGAAGCTGGGTTGCTAACTGGGATAGAGGGCTGGGAGCTGTGGTGCTAACTGGCTGGAAGCTGGGGTGCTAACTGGGATAGAGGGCTGGAAGCTGGGGTGCTAACTGGGATAGAGGGCTGGAAGCTGGGGCGCTAACTGGGATAGAGGGCTGGAAGCTGGGGTGCTAACTGGGATAGAGGGCTGGAAGCTGGGGTTCTAACTGGCTGGAAGCTGGGGTGCTAACTGGGATAGAGGGCTGGAAGCTGGGGTTCTAACTGGCTGGAAGCTGGGGTGCTAACTGGCTGGAAGCTGAGGTGCTAACTGCGATAGAGGGCTGGAAGCTGGGGTGCTAACTGGCTGGAAGCTGGGGTGCTAACTGGGATAGAGGACTGGAAGCTGGGGTGCTAACTGGGATAGAGGGCTGGAAGCTGGGGTGCTAACTGGGATAGAGGGCTGGAAGCTGGGATGCTAACTGGCTGGAAGCTGGGGTGCTAACTGGGATAGAGGACTGGAAGCTGGGGTGCTAACTGGGATAGAGGGCTGGAAGCTGGGGTGCAAACTGGGATAGAGGGCTGGAAGCTGGGGTGCTAACTGGGATAGAGGGCTGGAAGCTGGGATGCTAACTGGCTGGAAGCTGGGGTGCTAACTGGGATAGAGGACTGGAAGCTGGGGTGATAACTGGGATAGAGGGCTGGAAGCTGGGGTGCTAACTGGGAATAGAGGACTGGAAGCTGGGGTGCTAACTGGGATAGAGGACTGGAAGCTGGGGTGCTAACTGGGATAGAGGGCTGGGAGCTGTGGTGCTAACTGGCTGGAAGCTGGGGTGCTAACTGGGATAGAGGACTGGAAGCTGGGGTGCTAACTGGGATAGAGGGCTGGAAGCTGGGGTGCTAACTGGGATAGAGGGCTGGAAGCTGGGGTGCTAACTGGGATAGAGGGCTGGAAGCTGGGGTGCTAACTGGGATAGAGGGCTGGAAGCTGGGGTGCTAACTGGGATAGAGGGCTGGAAGCTGGGGTGATAACTGGGATAGAGGGCTGGAAGCTGGGGTGCTAACTGGGATAGAGGGCTGGAAGCTGAGATGCTAACTGGTGCAGAGGACTGGAAGTTAGGGTGCTAACTGGCTGGAAGTTGGGGTGCTAATTGGGATAGAGGTCTGGAAGCTGGGATGCTAACTGGCTGGAAGCTGGGGTGCTAACTGGGATAGAGGGCTGGAAGCTGGGATGCTAACTGGCATGAAGCTGGGATGCTAACTGGCTGGAAGCTGGGATGCTAACTGGCTGGAAGCTGGGGTGCTAACTGGGATAGAGGGCTGGAAGCTGCAGTGCTATGTATCTATAGTAATACTATGTATCTATGGTAATACTATGTATCTACAGTAATACTATGTATCTATGGTAATACTATGTATCTATGGTAATACTATGTATCTATGGTAATACTTTGTATCTATAGTAATACTATGTATCTATAGTAATACTATGTATCTATAGTAATACTATGTATCTATGGTAATACTATGTATCTATGGTAATACTATGTTTCTATGGTAATACTATGTATCTATGGTAATATTATGTATCTATGGTAATACTATGTATCTATGGTAATACTATGTTTCTATGGTAATACTATGTATCTATTGTAATATTATGTATCTATGGTAATACTATGTATCTATGGTAATACTATGTATCTATAGTAATACTATGTATCTATGGTAATACTATGTATCTATGGTAATACTATTTATCTATGGTAATATTATGTATCTATGGTAATACTATGTATCTATGGTAATACTATGTATCTATGGTAATACTATGTATCTATAGTAATACTATGTATCTATGGTAATACTATGTATCTATGGTAATACTATGTATCTTTGGTAATACTAAGCATCTATGGTAATACTATGTATCTATAGTAATACTATGTATCTATGGTAATACTATGTATCTATGGTAATACTATATATATGGTAATACTATGTATCTATTGTAATATTATGTATCTATGGTAATACTATGTATCTATGGTAATACTATGTATCTATGGTAATACTATGTATCTATAGTAATACTATGTATCTATGGTAATACTATGTATCTATGGTAATACTATGTATCTATAGTAATACTATATATCTATGGTAATACTATGTATCTATAGTAATACTATGTATCTATGGTAATACTATGTATCTATAGTAATACTATGTATCTATGGTAATACTATGTATCTATAGTAATACTATGTATCAATAGTAATACTATGTATCTATGGTAATACTATGGTAATACTATGTATCTATGGTAATACTATGTATCTATAGTAATACTATGTATCAATAGTAATACTATGTATCTATAGTAATACTATGGTAATACTATGTATCTATGGTAATAGTATGTATCTATAGTAACAATATGTATCTATAGTAATACTATGTATCTATAGTAATACTCTGTATCTATGGTAATACTATGTATCTATAGTAATACTATGAATCTATAGTAATACTATGTATCTATGGTAATACTATGTATCTATAGTAATACTATGTATCAATAGTAATACTATGTATCTATGGTAATACTTTATATCTATGGTAATATGTATGTATCTATAGTAATACTATGTATCTATGGTAATATGTATGTATCTATGGTAATACTATGTATCTATGGTAATACTATGTATCTATAGTAATACTATGTATCTATGGTAATACTATGTATCTATGGTAATACTATGTATCTATAGTAATACTATGTATATATGGTAATACTATGTATCTATGGTAATACTATGTATCTATGGTAATACTATGTATCTATAGTAATACTATGTATCTATGGTAATACTATGTATCTATGGTAATACTATATATCTATAGTAATACTATGTATCTATGGTAATACTATGTATCTATGGTAATACTATGTATCTATGGTAATACTATGTATCTATAGTAATATTATGTATCTATAGTAATACTATGTATCTATGGTAATACTATGTATCTATGGTAATACTATGTATCTATAGTGATACTATGTATCTATGGTAATACTATGTATCTATAGTAATACTATGTATCTATAGTAATACTATGTATATATGGTAATACTATGTATCTATGGTAATACTATGTATCTATAGTAATACTATGTATCTATGGTAATATGTATGTATCTATGGTAATACTATGTATCTATGGTAATACTATGTATCTATGGTAATACTATGTATGTATACTAATATGTATGTATCTATAGTAATACTATGTATCTATGGTAATACTATGTATCTATGGTAATACTATGTATCAATGGTAATACTATGTATCTATTTTAATATGTATGTATCTATATTAATACTATGTATCTGTGGTAATACTATATATCTATAGTAATACTATGTATCTATGGTAATACTATGTATCTATGGTAATACTATGTATCTATGGTAATACTATGTATCTATGGTAATACTATGTATCTATGGTAATACTATATATCTATAGTAATACTATGTATCTATGGTAATACTATGTATCTATGGTAATACTATGTATCTATGGTAATACTATGTATCTATAGTAATATGTATGTATCTATAGTAATACTATGTATCTATGGTAATACTATGTATCTATGGTAATACTATGTATCTATGGTAATACTATGTATCTATTTTAATATGTATGTATCTATAGTAATACTATGTATCTGTGGTAATACTATGTATCTGTGGTAATATGTATTTATCTATAGTAATACTATTTATCTATGGTAATACTATGTATCTATTGTAATACTATATATCTATGGTAATATGTATGTATCTATGGTAATACTATGTATCTATGGTAATACTTTGTATCTATAGTAATACTATATATCTATGGTAATACTATGTATCTATTGTAATACTATATATCTATGGTAATATGTATGTATCTATGGTTATACTATATATCGATGGTAATAATATGTATCTATAGTAATACTATGTATCTATGGTAATACTATGTATCTATAGTAATACTATGGTAATACTATGTATATATGGTAATACTATGTATCTATGGTAATACTATGTATCTATGGTAATACTATGTATCTATGGTAATACTATGTATGTATAGTAATATGTATGTATCTATAGTAATACTATGTATCTATGGTAATACTATGTATCTATGGTAATACTATGTATCTATGGTAATACTATGTATCTATGGTAATATGTATGTATCTATAGTAATACTATGTATCTGTGATAATACTATGTATCTATAGTAATACTATGTATCTATAGTAATACTATGTATCTATAGTAATACTATGTATCTATGGTAATACTATGTATCTATGGTAATACTTTGTATCTATGGTAATACTATGTATCTATAGTAATACTATGTATCTATAGTAATACTATGTATCTATGGTAATATGTATGTATCTATAGTAATACTATGTATCTATGGTAATACTATGTATCTATGGTAATACTATATATCTATAGTAATACTATGTATCTATGGTAATACTATGTATCTATGGTAATACTATGTAGCTATGGTAATACTATATATCTATGGTAATACTATGTATCTATGGTAATACTATGTATCTATGGTAACACTATGTATCTATAGTAATACTATGTATCTATGGTAATACTATGTATCTATGGTAATACTATGTATCTATGGTAATACTATGTATCTATAGTAATACTATGTATCTATGGTAATACTATCTATCTATAGTAATACTATGTATCTATAGTAATACTATGTATCTATGGTAATACTATGTATCTATAGTAATACTATGGTAATACTATGTATCTATAGTAATGCTATGGTAATACTATGTATCTATGGTAATACTATGTATCTATAGTAATAATATGTATCTATAGTAATACTATGTATCTATAGTAATACTATGTATCTATAGTAATACTGTGTATCTATGGTAATACTATGTATCTATAGTAATACTATGTATCTATAGTAATACTATGTATCTATGGTAATACTATGTATCTATAGTAATACTATGTATCAATAGTAATACTATGTATCTATGGTAATACTATGTATCTATGGTAATATGTATCTATCTCTAGTAATACTATGTATCTATGGTAATATGTATGTTTCTATGGTAATACTATGTATCTATGGTAATATGTATGTATATATGGTAATACTATGTATCTATGGTAATACTATGTATCTATGGTAATACTATGTATCTATAGTAATATTATGTATCTATGGTAATGCTATGTATCTATGGTAATACTATGTATCTATAGTAATACTATGGTAATACTATGTATCTATGGTAATATTATGTATCTATGGTAATACTATGTATCTATAGTAATACTATGGTAATACTATGTATCTATGGTAATGCTATATAATACTATGTATCTATGGTAATACTATGTATCTATGGTAATGCTATGTATCTATAGTAATACTATGTATCTATGGTAATACTATGTATCTATGGTAATACTATGTATCTATGGTAATATAAGTCCCTATCTATAGTAATACTATGTATATATAGTAATATGTATGTATAAATCCCTTCATCTCCTCTCACAACCAGAGTAGTCAGACCATCAACCAGGTTAAAAATCCCTTCATCTGAACTCCCAACAAGGCTGGTCACAGACAGACAGACCACACAGAGACTGTACACAACGCTCATTCCTATGTCGTAATTCAAAACACTCACTCTCAGTCTAAACATACGAGCGACTTTCGGGTTACCGCGAATGTATCGCAATCACCATAATACGATTCCACAGTCAATTTGGCGACAGATGAAAGACCCGCGGCAGACAGATGGTCGTTGGCAGCGAAAAGGTTTTTTTTGGGGGGGGATGGGTTTTATCTGCTGTGTTTGCATTGTTTAAAACTTGGGCGTTCCTCCTGCGAGTCGTCTCTCTGCTGTGGATCCTCGCTAAACGCGGAGGACGACACGTCTTGCTTGAAATTCTGTCGTTGTAGTCGGTTCTGTATCGAGTAGGTGTGTTACGGCCAACGGTAGATTACCCAGCATGCTCTTGAAGAAGAAGATTTCCACTGAAATGATTCAAAGGCCTTTTGACTCACGTCCTGGTCATTAGAGAGACGTCCTTAGAACCTCTAACCCGCTGCTACATCCTGGTCATTAGAGAGACGTCCTTAGAACCTCTAACCCACTGCTACATCCTGGTCCTTAGAACCTCTAACCCACTGCTACGTCCTGGTCCTTAGAGAGACGTCCTTAGAACCTCTAACCCACTGCTACATCCTGGTCATTAGAGAGACGTCCTTAGAACCTCTAACCCACTGCTACATCCTGGTCCTTAGAACCTCTAACCCACTGCTACATCCTGGTCCTTAGAACCTCTAACCCACTGCTACGTCCTGGTCATTAGAACCTCTAACCCACTGCTACATCCTGGTCATTAGAGAGACGTCCTTAGAACCTCTCACACACTGCTACATCCTGGTCATTAGAACCTCTAACCCACTGCTACGTCCTGGTCATTAGAGAGACGTCCTTAGAACCTCTAACCCACTGCTACATCCTGGTCCTTAGAACCTCTAACCCACTGCTACGTCCTGGTCATTAGAACCTCTAACCCACTGCTACGTCCTGGTCATTAGAGAGACGTCCTTAGAACCTCTCACCCACTGCTACATCCTGGTCATTAGAGAGACATCCTTAGAACCTCTCACCCACTGCTACATCCTGGTCCTTAGAACCTCTAACCCACTGCTACATCCTGGTCCTTAGAACCTCTAACCCACTGCTACATCCTGGTCCTTAGAACCTCTAACCCACTGCTACGTCCTGGTCATTAGAGAGACGTCCTTAG
The DNA here is from genome assembly GCF_905237065.1 of Salmo salar. Lineage (NCBI taxonomy): Eukaryota > Metazoa > Chordata > Actinopteri > Salmoniformes > Salmonidae > Salmo > Salmo salar. Next base: position 48,479 of record NW_025547489.1, read on the forward strand.
AACCTCTAACCCACTGCTACATCCTGGTCATTAGAGAGACGTCCTTAGAACCTCTAACCCACTGCTACATCCTGGTCATTAGAACCTCTAACCCACTGCTACATCCTGGTCATTAGAGAGACGTCCTTAGAACCTCTAACCCACTGCTACGTCCTGGTCATTAGAACCTCTAACCCATTGCTACATCCTGGTCATTAGAGAGACGTCCTTAGAACCTCTAACCCACTGCTACATCCTGGTCCTTAGAACCTCTAACCCACTGCTACATCCTGGTCATTAGAGAGACATCCTTAGAACCTCTAACCCACTGCTACGTCCTGGTCATTAGAGAGACGTCCTTAGAACCTCTCACCCACTGCTACATCCTGGTCATTAGAGAGACATCCTTAGAACCTCTAACCCACTGCTACATCCTGGTCCTTAGAACCTCTCACCCACTGCTACGTCCTGGTCATTAGAGAGACATCCTTAGAACCTCTCACCCACTGCTACATCCTGGTCCTTAGAACCTCTAACCCACTGCTACGTCCTGGTCATTAGAGAGACGTCCTTAGAACCTCTAACCCACTGCTACATCCTGGTCCTTAGAACCTCTAAACCACTGCTACATCCTGGTCATTAGAACCTCTAACCCACTGCTACATCCTGGTCATTAGAACCTCTAACCCACTGCTACATCCTGGTCATTAGAGAGACGTCCTTAGAACCTTTAACCCACTGCTACATCCTGGTCATTAGAACCTCTAAACCACTGCTACATCCTGGTCATTAGAACCTCTAACCCACTGCTACATCCTGGTCATTAGAACCTCTAACCCACTGCTACATCCTGGTCATTAGAGAGACGTCCTTAGAACCTTTAACCCACTGCTACATCCTGGTCATGAGAACCTCTAACCCACTGCTACATCCTGGTCATTAGAGAGACGTCCTTAGAACCTCTAACCCACTGCTACATCCTGGTCATTAGAACCTCTAACCCACTGCTACATCCTGGTCATTAGAGAGACGTCCTTAGAACCTCTAACCCGCTGCTACATCCTGGTCATTAGAGAGACGTCCTTAGAACCTCTAACCCACTGCTACATCCTGGTCATTAGAACCTCTAACCCACTGCTACATCCTGGTCATTAGAACCTCTAACCCACTGCTACGTCCTGGTCATTAGAACCTCTAACCCGCTGCTACATCCTGGTCCTTAGAACCTCTAACCCACTGCTACGTCCTGGTCATTAGAACCTCTAACCCACTGCTACATCCTGGTCATTAGAGAGACGTCCTTAGAACCTCTAACCCGCTGCTACATCCTGGTCATTAGAGAGATGTCCTTAGAACCTCTAACCCACTGCTACGTCCTGGTCATTAGAGAGACGTCCTTATAACCTCTAACCCGCTGCTACATCCTGGTCATTAGAACCTCTAACCCACTGCTACATCCTGGTCATTAGAACCTTTAACCCGCTGCTACATCCTGGTCATTAGAACCTCTAACCCACTGCTACATCCTGGTCCTTAGAACCTCTAACCCGCTGCTACATCCTGGTCATTAGAACCTCTAACCCGCTGCTACGTCCTGGTCATTAGAACCTCTAACCCACTGCTACGTCCTGGTCCTTAGAACCTCTAACCCACTGCTACATCCTGGTCCTTAGAACCTCTAACCCACTGCTACGTCCTGGTCCTTAGAGAGACGTCCTTAGAACCTCTAACCCACTGCTACATCCTGGTCATTAGAGAGACGTCCTTAGAACCTCTAACCCACTGCTACATCCTGGTCCTTAGAACCTCTAACCCACTGCTACATCCTGGTCCTTAGAACCTCTAACCCACTGCTACGTCCTGGTCATTAGAACCTCTAACCCACTGCTACATCCTGGTCATTAGAGAGACGTCCTTAGAACCTCTCACACACTGCTACATCCTGGTCATTAGAACCTCTAACCCACTGCTACGTCCTGGTCATTAGAGAGACGTCCTTAGAACCTCTAACCCACTGCTACATCCTGGTCCTTAGAACCTCTAACCCACTGCTACGTCTTGGTCATTAGAACCTCTAACCCACTGCTACGTCCTGGTCATTAGAGAGACGTCCTTAGAACCTCTCACCCACTGCTACATCCTGGTCATTAGAGAGACATCCTTAGAACCTCTCACCCACTGCTACATCCTGGTCCTTAGAACCTCTAACCCACTGCTACATCCTGGTCTTTAGAACATCTAACCCACTGCTACATCCTGGTCCTTAGAACCTCTAACCCACTGCTACGTCCTGGTCATTAGAGAGACGTCCTTAGAACCTCTAACCCACTGCTACATCCTGGTCATTAGAGAGACGTCCTTAGAACCTCTAACCCACTGCTACATCCTGGTCATTAGAACCTCTAACCCACTGCTACATCCTGGTCATTAGAGAGACGTCCTTAGAACCTCTAACCCACTGCTACGTCCTGGTCATTAGAACCTCTAACCCACTGCTACATCCTGGTCATTAGAGAGACGTCCTTAGAACCTCTAACCCACTGCTACATCCTGGTCCTTAGAACCTCTAACCCACTGCTACATCCTGGTCATTAGAGAGACATCCTTAGAACCTCTAACCCACTGCTACGTCCTGGTCATTAGAGAGACGTCCTTAGAACCTCTCACCCACTGCTACATCCTGGTCATTAGAGAGACATCCTTAGAACCTCTAACCCACTGCTACATCCTGGTCCTTAGAACCTCTCACCCACTGCTACGTCCTGGTCATTAGAGAGACATCCTTAGAACCTCTCACCCACTGCTACATCCTGGTCCTTAGAACCTCTAACCCACTGCTACGTCCTGGTCATTAGAGAGACGTCCTTAGAACCTCTAACCCACTGCTACATCCTGGTCCTTAGAACCTCTAAACCACTGCTACATCCTGGTCATTAGAACCTCTAACCCACTGCTACATCCTGGTCATTAGAACCTCTAACCCACTGCTACATCCTGGTCATTAGAGAGACGTCCTTAGAACCTTTAACCCACTGCTACATCCTGGTCATGAGAACCTCTAACCCACTGCTACATCCTGGTCATTAGAGAGACGTCCTTAGAACCTCTAACCCACTGCTACATCCTGGTCATTAGAACCTCTAACCCACTGCTACATCCTGGTCATTAGAACCTCTAACCCACTGCTACATCCTGGTCATTAGAACCTCTAACCCACTGCTACGTCCTGGTCATTAGAACCTCTAACCCGCTGCTACATCCTGGTCCTTAGAACCTCTAACCCACTGCTACGTCCTGGTCATTAGAACCTCTAACCCACTGCTACATCCTGGTCATTAGAGAGACGTCCTTAGAACCTCTAACCCGCTGCTACATCCTGGTCATTAGAGAGATGTCCTTAGAACCTCTAACCCACTGCTACGTCCTGGTCATTAGAGAGACGTCCTTAGAACCTCTAACCCGCTGCTACATCCTGGTCATTAGAACCTCTAACCCACTGCTACATCCTGGTCATTAGAACCTCTAACCCGCTGCTACATCCTGGTCATTAGAACCTCTAACCCGCTGCTACATCCTGGTCCTTAGAACCTCTAACCCGCTGCTACATCCTGGTCATTAGAACCTCTAACCCGCTGCTACGTCCTGGTCATTAGAACCTCTAACCCACTGCTACGTCCTGGTCCACACTGACACACACACACACACACACACACACACACACACACACACACACACACACACACACACACACACACACACACACACACACACACACACACACACACACACACACAGTACAGTAACATATCCCTGTTAGCCAAACAGCAGGTTTGCAGATGTAATTAGGGGAGAATCCCTCTTAAAGAAACAAACCTCTCTCTGTCTCTCTCTCTCTCTCTCTCTGACCCTCTCTCTCTCTCTCTCTCTCTCTCTCTCTCTCTCTCTCTGTCTCTCTCTCTCTCTCTTTCTCTCTCTCTCTCTGTCTCTCTCTCTCTCTCTCTCTCTGTCTCTCTCTCTCTCTCTCTCTTCTCTCTCTCTCTCTGTCTCTCTCTCTCTCTCTCTCTCTCTCTCTGTCTTTCTCTCTCTCTGACCCTCTCTCTCTCTCTCTCTCTCTCTCTCTCTCTCTCTCTCTCTCTCTCTCTCTCTTCTCTCTCTCTCTCTCTGTCTCTCTCTCTGTCTCTCTCTTTCTCTCTCTCTCGCTGTCTCTCTCTCTCTCTCTCTCTTTCTCTCTCTCTCTCTGTCTCTCTCTCTCTCTCTCTCTCTCTATCTCTTTCTCTCTCTCTCTCTCTCTCTCTCTGTTTCTCTCTTTCTGTCTCTCTCTCTGTTTCTCTCTGTCTCTCTCTCTCTCTCTCTCTCTCTCTATCTCTTTCTCTCTCTCTCTCTCTCCGTCTCTCCTCTTCTCTCCTCCTCCTCCTCTCTGTTCCTGGTGACCCTCAGATCCTCCAGAGTGTGTCAGTGGCTCGTCACCTACTAAAAATCCCATTGGCTCCCATCGGACACATCAACACACTGCAACCCACCAAAAAAAAAACCCTGACTTCACACAGCCCCGTCCCACACACTGCTAATCCCCTGACTTTACACAGCCCCGTCCCACACACTGCTAATCCCCTGACTTTACACAGCCCCGTCCCACACACTGCTAATCCCCTGACTTTACACAGCCCCGTCCCACACACTGCTAATCCCCTGACTTCACACAGCCCCGTCCCACACACTGCTAATCCCCTGACTTTACACAGCCCCGTCCCACACACTGCTAATCCCCTGACTTTACACAGCCCCGTCCCACACACTGCTAATCCCCTGACTTTACACAGCCCCGTCCCACACACTGCTAATCCCCTTCGCTGTGCGGCCTGATGATACGATGTTACTCTCCTTCACTCTCTTCTCCTAAATACCCAGCATGCATTGTGTTGTGTTAATCAGCGCTACACTGAATGATGCCATACATTAGTACATGAAAATACAGTTGATGTCGGAAATTTACATACACTTTAGCCAAATACATTTAAAACTCAGTTTATCACAATTCCTGACATTTAATCCTAGTAAAAATTCCTTTTCTTAGGTCAGTTAGGATCACCACTTTATTTTAAGAATGTGAAATGTCAGAATATTTGTAGAGAGAATTATTTATTTCATCTTTTATTTCTTTCATCACATTCCCAGCGGGTCAGAAGTTTACATACACTCATTTAGTATTTGGTAGCATTGCCTTTAAATTGTTTAACTTGGGTCAAACGTTTCGGGTAGCCTTCCACAAGCTTCCCACAATAAGTTGGGCGAATTTTGGCCCCATTCCTCCTGACAGAGCTGGTGTAACTGAGTCAGGTTTGTAGGCCTCCTTGCTCGCACACGCTTATTCAGTTCTGCCCACACATTTTCTATGGGATTGAGGTCAGGGCTTTGTGATGCAGCATTGAAGGTCCCCAAGAACACAGTGGCCTCCATCATTCTTAAATGGAAGAAGTTTGGAACCACCAAGACTCTTCCTAGAGCTGTCCGCCCGGCCAAACTGAGCAATCGGAGGAGAAGGGCCTTGGTCGGGGAGGTGACCAAGAACCCGATGGTCACTCTGACAGAGCTCCAGAGTTCCTCTGTGGAGATAGGAGAACCTTCCAGAAGGACAACCATCTCTGCAGCACTCCAGCAATCAGGCCTTTATGGTAGAGCGGCCAGACGGAAGCCACTCCTCAGTAAAAGGCACATGACAGCCCGCTTGGAGTTTGCCAAAAGGCACCTAAAGGACTCAGACCTTGAGAAACAAGATTCTCTGGTCTGATGAAACCAAGATTGAACTCGTTGGCCTGAATGCCAAGCGTCACGTCTGGAGGAAACCTGGCAGCATCCCTACGGTGAAGCATGGTGGTGGCAGCATCATGTTGTGGGGCTGTTGTTCAGCGACAGGGACTGGGAGACTAGGTAGGTCTGTGTACTGACATCAGTCAGAGTGGTAGGTCTATGTGGTAGGTCTATGTGGTAGGTCTATGTGGTGACATCAGTCAGAGTGGTAGGTCTATGTGGTAGGTCTATGTGGTGACATCAGTCAGAGTGGTAGGTCTATGTGGTAGGTCTATGTGGTAGGTCTATGTGGTGACATCAGTCAGAGTGGTAGGTCTATGTGGTAGGTCTATGTGGTGACAGCAGTCAGAGTGGTAGGTCTATGTGGTAGGTCTATGTGGTAGGTCTATGTGGTAGGTCTATGTGGTAGGTCTATGTGGTGACATCAGTCAGAGTGGTAGGTCTATGTGGTAGGTCTATGTGGTAGGTCTATGTGGTGACATCAGTCAGAGTGGTAGGTCTATGTGGTAGGTCTATGTGGTGACATCAGTCAGAGTGGTAGGTCTATGTGGTAGGTCTATGTGGTAGGTCTATGTGGTGACATCAGTCAGAGTGGTAGGTCTATGTGGTAGGTCTATGTGGTAGGTCTATGTGGTAGGTCTATGTGGTTGGTCTATGTACTGACATCAGTCAGAGTGGTAGACTCTATGTGGTAGGTCTATGTGGTAGGTCTATGTGGTAGGTCTATGTTCTGACACCAGTCAGAGTGGTAGGTCTATGTGGTAGGTCTATGTGGTAGGTCTATGTGGTAGGTCTATGTGGTAGGTCTACGTTCTGACATCAGTCAGAGTGGTAGGTCTATGTGGTAGGTCTATGTGGTAGGTCTACGTGGTAGGTCTACGTGGTAGGTCTATGTGGTAGGTCTACGTGGTAGGTCTACGTGGTAGGTCTATGTGGTAGGTCTATGTGGTAGGTCTATGTGGTAGGTCTACGTGGTAGGTCTATGTGGTAGGTCTACGTTCTGACATCAGCAGGTTCATCAGGGAGGAATTCTCTTTTGTTTTGTGAGAACGTCTATAGACTTTTTCTCACGACAGTATATCAGTCTCAACAAACCAGGTGGGATTCAAAACACACACACACACACACACACACACACACACACACACACACACACACACACACACACACACACACACACACACACACACACACACACACACACACACACACACACACACACACACACACACACTCCCTGCTCTGCAACTCCCCCAGGCCAGATGGCAGGAAGCCCAGTGATTTATCCTCTGTGTCTGAGCACCAGATGTTTTCAGATGTTGCTTTTCCTGTCATCTATGAGACGAGCTGAGAAACATCCAGAACAATGAGGTCGTATCCCAAATGGAACCATGTTGCCTATAAAGTACACTACTGTTGACCAGGACCCATAGGGCTCTACTGTTGACCAGGACCCATAGGGCTCTACTGTTGACCAGGTACCATAGGGCTCTACTGTTGACCAGGACCTATAGGGCTCTACTGTTGACCAGGACCCATAGGGCTCTACTGTTGACCAGGACCCATAGAGCTCTACTGTTGACCAGGACCCATAGGGCTCTACTGTTGACCAGGACCCATAGGGCTCTACTGTTGACCAGGTCCCATAGGGCTCTACTGTTGACCAGGACCCATAGGGCTCTACTGTTGACCAGGACCTATAGAGCTCTACTGTTGACCAGGACCCATAGGGCTCTACTGTTGACCAGGACCCATAGGGCTCTACTGTTGACCAGGTACCATAGGGCTCTACTGTTGACCAGGACCCATAGAGCTCTACTGTTGACCAGGTACCATAGGGCTCTACTGTTGACCAGGGTCCATAGGGCTCTACTGTTGACCAGGTACCATAGGGCTCTACTGTTGACCAGGTACCATAGCGCTCTACTGTTGACCAGGGCCCATAGGGCTCTACTGTTGACCAGGACCCATAGGGCTCTACTGTTGACCAGGTCCCATAGGGCTCTACTGTTGACCAGGGCCCATAGGGCTCTACTGTTGACCAGGACTCATAGGGCTCCTCTGTTGACCAGGTCCCATAGAGCTCTACTGTTGACCAGGACACATAGGGCCCTACTATTGACCAGGACCCATATTTCTCTACTGTTGACCAGGCCACATAGAGCTCTCCTGTTGTCCAGGGCACATAGGGCTTTACTGTTGACCAGGACCTATAGGGCTCTACTGTTGATCAGGACCCATAGGGCTATACTGCTGACCAGGACACATAGGGCCCTACTATTGACCAGGACCCATATTTCTCTACTGTTGACCAGGCCACATAGAGCTCTACTGTTGACCAGGGCCCATAGGGCTATACTGTTGATCAGGACCCATAGGGCTATACTGTTGACCAGGACACATAGGGCTCTACTGTTGACCAGGACCCACAGAGCTCTACTGTTGACCAGGACCCATAGGGCTATACTGTTGACCAGGACACATAGGGCTCTACTGTTGACCAGGTCCCATAGAGCTCTCCTGTTGACCAGGACCCATAGGGCTCTACTGTTGACCAGGTCCCATAGAGCTCTACTGTTGACCAGGTCCCGTAGGGCTCTACTGTTGACCAGGACCCATAGGGCTCTACTGTTGACCAGGACCCATAGGGCTCTACTGTTGACCAGGACCCATTAGCTCTACTGTTGACCAGGACCAATAGAGCTCTACTGTTGACCAGGACCCATAGGGCTCTACTGTTGACCAGGACCTATAGGGCTCTACTGTTGACCAGGACCCATAGAGCTCTACTGTTGACCAGGACCAATAGAGCTCTACTGTTGACCAGGACCCATAGGGCTCTACTGTTGACCAGGTCCCATAGAGCTCTCCTGTTGACCAGGACCCATAGGGCTCTACTGTTGACCAGGGCCCATAGAGCTCTACTGTTGACCAGGACCTATAGGGCTCTACTGTTGACCAGGACCCATAGGGCTCTACTGTTGACCAGGGCCCATAGAGCTCTACTGTTGACCAGGACCTATAGAGCTCTACTGTTGACCAGGACACATAGGGCTCTACTGTTGACCAGGTCCCATAGGGCTCTACTGTTGACCAGGACCCATAGGGCTCTACTGTTGACCAGGACCCATAGGGCTCTACTGTTGACCAGGTCCCATAGAGCTCTCCTGTTGACCAGGACCCATAGGGCTCTACTGTTGACCAGGTCCCATAGAGCTCTACTGTTGACCAGGACCCATAGGGCTCTACTGTTGACCAGGACCTATAGAGCTCTACTGTTGACCAGGACCCATAGAGCTCTACTGTTGACCAGGACCTATAGAGCTCTACTGTTGACCAGGACCCATAGAGCTCTACTGTTGACCAGGACCTATAGAGCTCTACTGTTGACCAGGACACATAGGGCTCTACTGTTGACCAGGTCCCATAGGGCTCTACTGTTGACCAGGGCCCATAGAGCTCTACTGTTGACCAGGACCTATAGGGCTCTACTGTTGACCAGGACCCATAGGGCTCTACTGTTGACCAGGACCCATAGGGCTCTACTGTTGACCAGGACCCATAGGGCTCTACTGGTGAAAACTAGTGCACTATACACTGAGTGGACAAAACATTAGGAACACCTTCTCTTTCCATGACAGACTGACCAGGTGAATCCAGGTTAAAGCTATGATCCCTTATTGATGTTTCTTGTTAAATCCACTTCAATCAGTGTAGATGAAGGGGAGGAGACATGTTAAAGAAGGATTTTTAAACCTTGAGACAATTGAGCGATGGATTGTGTATATGTCCCATTCAGAGGGTGAATGGGCAAGACAAAATATATTTAAGTTCCTTTGAACGGGGTATGGTAGTAGGTGCCAGGCGCACCGGTTTGTGTCAAGAACTTCAACGTTGCTGGGGGTTTTCACTCTCAACAGTTTAATGTTTGTATCAAGAACGTTTCACCACCCAAAGCAGCTGTGGGAAAATTGGAGTCAACATGGACCAGCATCTCTGTGGAACGCTCTCGACACCTTGTAGAGTCCATCCCTGTGGAACGTGTATAGGGTATAGGGTGTATAGGGAATAGGGTGTTTAGGGAATAGGGTGTATAAGGGAATAGGGTGTATAGGGAATAGGGTGTATAGGGAATAGGGTGTATAGGGAACAGGGTGTATAGGGAATAGGGTGTATAGGGAACAGGGTGTATAGGGAATAGGGTGCATAGGGAATAGGGTGTATAGGGAACAGGGTGTATAGGGAACAGGGTGTATAGGGAATAGGGTGTATAGGGAACAGGGTGTATAGGGAATAGGGTGTATAGGGAACAGGGTGTATAGGGAACAGGGTGTATAGGGAATAGGGTGTATAGGGACCAGGGTGTATAGGGAATAGGGTGTATAGGGAATAGGGTGTACTTCAGGGGAATAGGGTATATAAAGAATAGGGTGTATAGGGAATAGGGTGCATAGGGAACAGGGTGTATAGGGAATAGGGTGTATAGGGAATAGGGTGTATAGGGAATAGGGTGTATATGGAACAGGGTGTATAGGGAATAGGGTGTATAGGGAATAGGGTGTATATGGAACAGGGTGTATAGGGAATAGGGTGTATAGGGAATAGGGTGTATAGGGAACAGGGTGTATAGGGAAAAAGGGTGTACTTCAGGGGAATAGGGTATATAAAGAATAGGGTGTATAGGGAACAGGGTGTATAGGGAACAGGATGTACAGGGAATAGGGTGTATAGGGAATAGGGTGTATAGGGAACAGGGTGTATAGGGAATAGGGTGTATATGGAACAGGGTGTATAGGGAATAGGGTGTATAGGGAATAGGGTGTATATGGAACAGGGTGTATAGGGAATAGGGTGTATAGGGAATAGGGTGTATAGGGAACAGGGTGTATAGGGAAAAGGGTGTACTTCAGGGGAATAGGGTATATAAAGAATAGGGTGTATAGGGAACAGGGTGTATAGGGAACAGGATGTACAGGGAATAGGGTGTATAGGGAATAGGGTGTATAGGGAACAGGGTGTATAGGAAACAGGGTGTATAGGGAATAGGGTGTACAGGGAACAGGGTGTATAGGGAACAGGGTGTATAGGGAACAGGGTGTACAGGGAATAGGGTGTATAGGGAACAGGGTGTATAGGGAATAGGGTGTACAGGGAACAGGGTGAATAGGAAATAGGGTGTATAGGGAATAGGGTGTATAGGGAATAGGGTGCATAGGGAATAGGGTGTATAGGGAATAGGGTGTACAGGGAACAGGGTGTATAGGGAACAGGGTATATAGGGAATAGGGTGTATAGGGAATAGGGTGTATAGGGAACAGGGTGTATATGGAACAGGGTGTATAGGGAACAGGGTATATAGGGAATAGGGTGTATAGGGAATAGGGTGTATAGGGAACAGGGTGTATAGGGAATAGAGTGTATAGGGAATAGGGTGTATAGCGAACAGGGTGTATAGGGTGTATAGGGAACAGGGTGTATAGGGAACAGGGTGTTTGGGGATATGGTGTATAGGGAACAGGGTGTATAGGGAACAGGGTGTATAGGGAACAGGGTGTATAGGGAACAGGCTGTATAGGGTGTATAGGGAACAGGGTGTATAGGGAACAGGGTGTATAGGGAACTGGGTGAATAGGGAATAGGGTGTATAGGGAACAGGGTGTACAGGGAACAGGGTGTATAGGGAATAGGGTGTATAGGGAACAGGGTGTATAGGGAATAGGCTGTATAGGGAATAAGGTGTATAGGGAACAGGGTGTATAGGGAACAGGGTGTATAGGGAACAGGGTGTATAGGGAATAGGGTGTATAGGGAATAGGGTGTATAGGGAATAGGGTGTATAGGGAACAGGGTGTATAGGGAACAGGGTGTATAGGGAATAGGGTGTATAGGGAACAGTGTGTATAGGGAACAGGGTGTATAGGGAACAGGGTGTATAGGGAACAGGGTGTATAGGGAATAGGGTGTATAGGGAACAGGGTGTATAGGGAACAGGGTGTATAGGGAATAGGGTGCATAGGGAATAGGGTGCATAGGGAACAGGGTGTATAGGGAATAGGGTGTATATGGAACAGGGTGTATAGGGAATAGGGTGTGCAGGGAACAGGGTGTATAGGGAACAGGATGTACAGGGAATAGGGTGTATAGGGAATAGGGTGTATAGGGAACATGTACTAAGGGAGATTATATATTAGACATACTGTATATTTATATATATTATATATTAGACATACTGTATATTTATATATATTATATATTAGACATACTGTATATTTATATATATTATATATTAGACATACTGTATATTTATATATATTATATATTAGACATACTGTATATTTATATATATTAAATACTGTATATTTATATATATTATATATTAGACATACTGTATATTTATATATAAATTATATATTAGACATACTGTATATTTATATATATTATATATTAGACATACTGTATATTTATATATATTATATATTAGACATACTGTATATTTATATATATTATATATTAGACATGCTGTATATTTATATATATTATATATTAGACATACTGTATATTATATATATATTATATATTAGACATACTGTATATTTATATTATATATTAGACATACTGTATATTTATATATATATTATATATTAGACATACTGTATATTATATATATATTATATATTAGACATACTGTATATATATATATATATTATATATTAGACATACTGTATATTTATATATATTATATATCAGACATACTGTATATTTATATTATATATTAGACATACTGTATATTTATATATATTATATATTATATATTAGACATACTGTATATTTATATATATTATATATTAGACATACTGTATATGTATATATTATATATTAGACATACTGTATATATATATATTATATATTAGACATACTGTATATATATATATTATATATTAGACATACTGTATATATATATATATATTATATATTAGACATACTGTATATTTATATATATGTCCATGTATAACAGGGATTCTGACTGAATGGACAGCTGTTGTCAGGGAGACACACACAGTTGAAGTCGGATGTTTACATCCACTTAGGTTGGAGTCATTAAAACTCGTTTTTCAACCACTCCACAAATGTCTTCTTCTTAACGAAATATCGTTTTGGCAAGTCGGTTAGGACATCTACTTTGTGCATGACACAAGTACATTTTTCCAACAATTGTTTACAGACAGATGATTTCACTTATAATTCACTGGATCACAATTCCAGTGGGTCAGAAGTTTACATACACTAAGTTGACTGGTGCCTTTAAACAGCTTGGAAAATTCCAGAAAATGATGTCATGGCTTTAGAAGCTTCTTATAGGCTAATTGACATCATTTGAGTCAATTGAAGGTGTACCTGTGGATGTATTTCAAGGCCTACCTTCAAACTCAGTGCCTCTTTGCTTGAAATCATGGGAAAATCAAAAGAAATTAGCCAATACCTCAGAAAATAATTTGTAGACTCCACAAGTCATGTTCATCCTTGGGAGCAATTTCCAAACGCCTGAAGGTACCACATTCATCTGAACAAACAGTAGTACGCATGTATAAACACCATGGGACCACACAGCCGTCATACCGCTCAGGAAGGAGACGCGTTCTGTCTCCTAGAGGTGAACGTACTTTGGTGGGAAAAGTGCAAATCAATCCCAGAACAACAGTAAAGGACCTTGTGAAGATGCTGGAGGAAACAGGTACAAAAGTATCTATATCCACAGTAAAACGAGTCCTATATCGACATAACCTGAAAGGCCGCTCAGCAAGGAAGAAGCCACTGCTCCAAAACCGGCATAAAAAAGCCAGACTACGGTTTGCAACTGGACATGGGGACAAAGATCGTACTTTTTGGGGAAATATCCTCTGGTCTGATGAAACAAAAATAGAACTGTTTGGCCATAATGACCATCGTTATGTTTGGAGGAAAAAGGGGGAGGCTTGCAAGCCGAAGAACACCATCCCAACCTGTGAAGCACGGGGGTGGAAGCATCATGTTGTGGGGGTGCTTTGCTGCAGGAGGGACTGGTGCACTTCACAAAATAGATGGCGTCATGAGGCAGGAAAATTATATGGATATATTGAAGCAACATCTCAAGACATCAGTCAGGAAGTTAAAGCTTGGTCGCAAATGGGTCTTCCAAATGGACAATGACCCCAAGCATACTTCCAAAGTTGTGGCAAAATGGCTTAAGGACAACAAAGTCAAGGTATTGGAGTGGCCATCACAAAGCCCTGACCTCAATCCCATAGACATAACTGAATAAGCGTGTGCGAGCATGGAGGCCTACAAACCTGACTCAGTTACACCAGCTCTGTCAGGAGGAATGGGGCCAAAATTCACCCAAATTATTGTGAGAAGCTTGTGGAAGGCTACCCAAAACGTTTGACCCAAGTTAAACAATTTAAAGGCAATGCTACCAAATACTAATTGAGTTGTAAACTTCTGACCCACTGGGAATTAAAGAAATAAAAGCTGAAATAAATCATTCTCTCTACTATTATTCTGACATTTCACATTCTTAAAATAAAGTGGTGATCCTAACTGAACTAAGACAGGGAATTTTTTACTAATTAAATGTCAGGAATTGTGATAAACTGAGTTTAAATGTATTTGGCTAAGATGGATGTAAACTTCTGGTCTTCAACTGTATTTTCATGTACTAATGTATGACATCATTCAGTGTAGCGCTGATTAACACAACACAATGCATGCTGGGTATTACCCACAGGGCTGAAAAATCACCTCTGAATTTAATAACAATATACATTCTCACCCATTAAAGGTGGAGTTCCCATTTATCCCGTGGGGAATATTTTTAATGTTTTAAGTCTCTGTTATGTTTTAAGGTTTACAAGTGGGCACGGTTTAGCAGTCATAAAAAAAAATTATTTATGCTTCCTCTGCGCTCTACGGGCCAGAGGAGTGTTGTGTTCTGGGTGGTGGGCGCCATCGATGATGTCACAGGTCACGACATGGCTGTTCTGACTGATTGGTCCTGGTTCTGCTGTTGTGGACTGTCTCTGTGGGATGGGACTCTGTGATAGAGAAGACAGGCCTGGTTCTGAGGGGCCTGGTTCTGAGAGGCGTCGCTGTGCCGTACCTCAGACAGGCCCGGTTCTGAGAAGCCTCGCTGTGCCATACCTCAGACAGGCCTGGTTCTGAGAGGCCTCGCTGTGCCATACCTCAGACAGGCCCGGTTCTGAGAAGCCTCGCTGTGCCATACCTCAGACAGGCCCGGTTCTGAGAGGCCTCGCTGTGCCATACCTCAGACAGGCCTGGTTCTGAGAGGCCTCGCTGTGCCATACCTCAGACAGGCCCGGTTCTGAGAGGCCTCGCTGTGCCATACCTCAGACAGGCCCGGTTCTGAGAGGCCTCGCTGTGCCATACCTCAGACAGGCCCAGTTCTGAGAGGCCTCGCTGTGCCATACCTCAGACAGGCCCGGTTCTGAGAGGCCTGGTTCTGAGGGGCCTCGCTGTGCCATACCTCAGACAGGCCCGGTTCTGAGAGGCCTGGTTCTGAGGGGCCTCGCTGTGCCATACCTCAGACAGGCCCGGTTCTGAGAGGCCTGGTTCAGAGGGGCCTCGCTGTGCCATACCTCAGACAGGCCCGGTTCTGAGAGGCCTCGCTGTGCCATACCTCAGACAGGCCCGGTTCTGAGAGGCCTCGATGTGCCAGGTTCCACTTGAGCCAATGAGACATGTTTGTTTTACTTGTAAACACACGGTAATTGGTAATAACATGCCAGTGGAATTAACCTCGCTGCTATAGGCCACTTCCCAGGGGGAAAGCAGCGTTTCTCTTTTCAGGAATCGCTGTAGGCACCAGAGATACAGACATACAGTCAATACCAGTGGTATTCACATAGGGTGGTCATACCAGTGGTATTCACATAGGGTGGTCATACCAGCGGTATTCACATAGGGTGGTCAATACCAGTGGTATTCACATAGGGTGGTCATACCAGTGGTATTCACATAGGGTGGTCAATACCAGTGGTATTCACATAGGGTGGTCAATACCAGTGGTATTCACATAGGGTGGTCAATACCAGTGGTATTCACATAGGGTGGTCAATACCAGTGGTATTCACATAGGGTGGTCAATACCAGTGGTATTCACATAGGGTGGTCAATACCAGTGGTATTCACATAGGGTGGTCATACCAGTGGTATTCACATAGGGTGGTCATACCAGTGGTATTCACATAGGGTGGTCAATACCAGTGGTATTCACATAGGGTGGTCAATATCAGTGGTATTCACATAGGGTGGTCAATACCAGTGGTATTCACATAGGGTGGTCAATACCAGTGGTATTCACATAGGGTGGTCATACCAGTGGTATTCACATAGGGTGGTCAATACCAGTGGTATTCACATATGGTGGTCATACCAGTGGTATTCACATAGGGTGGTCAATACCAGTGGTATTCACATAGGGTGGTCAATACCAGTGGTATTCACATAGGGTGGTCAATACCAGTGGTATTCACATAGGGTGGTCAATACCAGTGGTATTCACATAGGGTGGTCATACCAGTGGTATTCACATAGGGTGGTCAATACCAGTGGTATTCACATAGGGTGGTCATACCAGGGGTATTCACGTAGGGTGGTCATACCAGCGGTATTCACATAGGGTGGTCATACCAGTGGTATTCA
>NW_025547490.1:0-5000 GCF_905237065.1 Salmo salar
CCTATTCCCTATGTAGTGCACTAGTTTAGACCAGAGCCCTATGGGAATATGGCACCCTATTCCCTATGTAGTGCACTAGTTTAGACCAGAGCCCTATGGGAACATGGCACCCTATTCCCTATGTAGTGCACTAGTTTAGAGCAGAGCCCTATGGGAACATGGCACCCTATTCCCTATGTAGTGCACTAGTTTAGACCAGAGCCCTATGGGAATATGGCACCCTATTCCCTATGTAGTGCACTAGTTTAGACCAGAGCCCAATGGGAATATGGCACCCTATTCCCTATGTAGTGCACTAGTTTAGACCAGAGCCCTATGGGAATATGGCACCCTATTCCCTATGTAGTGGACTAGTTTAGACCAGAGCCCTATGGGAATATGGCACCCTATTCCCTATGTAGTGCACTAGTTTAGACCAGAACCCTATGGGAATATGGCACCCTATTCCCTATGTAGTGCACTAGTTTAGAGCAGAGCCCTATGGGAATATGGCACCCTATTCCCTATGTAGTGCACTAGTTTAGACCAGAGCCCTATGGGAACATGGCACCCTATTCCCTATGTAGTGCACTAGTTTAGACCAGAGCCCTATGGGGAACATGGCACCCTATTCCCTATGTAGTGCACTAGTTTAGACCAGAGCCCTATGGGAACATGGCACCCTATTCCCTATGTAGTGCACTAGTTTAGACCAGAGCCCTATGGGAACATGGCACCCTATTCCCTATGTAGTGCACTAGTTTAGACCAGAGCCCTATGGGAACATGGCACCCTATTCCCTATGTAGTGCACTAGTTTAGACCAGAGCCCTATGGGAACATGGCACCCTATTCCCTATGTAGTGCACTAGTTTAGACCAGAGCCCTATGGGAACATGGCACCCTATTCCCTATGTAGTGCACTAGTTTAGACCAGAGCCCTATGGGAACATGGCACCCTATTCCCTATGTAGTGCACTAGTTTAGACCAGAGCCCTATGGGAACATGGCACCCCATTCCCTATGTAGTGCACTAGTTTAGACCAGAGCCCTATGGGAATATGGCACCCTATTCCCTATGTAGTGCACTAGTTTAGACCAGAGCCCTATGGGAATATGGCACCCTATTCCCTATGTAGTGCACTAGTTTAGACCAGAGCCCTATGGGAATATGGCACCCTATTCCCTATGTAGTGCACTAGTTTAGACCAGAACCCTATGGGAATATGGCACCCTATTCCCTATGTAGTGCACTAGTTTAGACCAGAGCCCTATGGGAACATGGCACCCTATTCCCTATGTAGTGCACTAGTTTAGACCAGAGCCCTATTGGAATATGGCACCCTATTCCCTATGTAGTGCACTAGTTTAGACCAGAGCCCAATGGGAATATGGCACCCTATTCCCTATGTAGTGCACTAGTTTAGACCAGAGCCCTATGGGAATATGGCACCCTATTCCCTATGTAGTGCACTAGTTTAGACCAGAGCCCTATGGGAATATGGCACCCTATTCCCTATGTAGTGCACTAGTTTAGACCAGAGCCCTATGGGAATATGGCACCCTATTCCCTATGTAGTGCACTAGTTTAGACCAGAGCCCTATGGGAATATGGCACCCTATTCCCTATGTAGTGCACTAGTTTAGACCAGAGCCCTATGGGAATATGGCACCCTATTCCCTATGTAGTGGACTAGTTTAGACCAGAGCCCTATGGGAATATGGCACCCTATTCCCTATGTAGTGCACTAGTTTAGACCAGAACCCTATGGGAATATGGCACCCTATTCCCTATGTAGTGCACTAGTTTAGACCAGAGCCCTATGGGAATATGGCACCCTATTCCCTATGTAGTGCACTAGTTTAGACCAGAGCCCTATGGGAATATGGCACCCTATTCCCTATGTAGTGCACTAGTTTAGACCAGAGCCCTATGGGAATATGGCACCCTATTCCCTATGTAGTGCACTAGTTTAGACCAGAGCCCTATGGGAATATGGCACCCTATTCCCTATGTAGTGCACTAGTTTAGACCAGAGCCCTATGGGAATATGGCACCTATTCCCTATGTAGTGCACTAGTTTAGACCAGAGCCCTATGGGAACATGGCACCCTATTCCCTATGTAGTGCACTAGTTTAGACCAGAGCCCTATGGGAGCATGGCACCCTATTCCCTATGTAGTGCACTAGTTTAGACCAGAGCCCTATGGGAATATGGCACCCTATTCCCTATGTAGTGCACTAGTTTAGACCAGAGCCCTATGGGAATATGGCACCCTATTCCCTATGTAGTGCACTAGTTTAGACCAGAGCCCTATGGGAATATGGCACCCTATTCCCTATGTAGTGCACTAGTTTAGACCAGAGCCCTATGGGAATATGGCACCCTATTCCCTATGTAGTGCACTAGTTTAGACCAGAGCCCTATGGGAATATGGCACCCTATTCCCTATGTAGTGCACTAGTTTAGACCAGAGCCCTATGGGAATATGGCACCCTATTCCCTATGTAGTGCACTAGTTTAGACCAGAGCCCTATGGGAATATGGCACCCTATTCCCTATGTAGTGCACTAGTTTAGACCAGAGCCCAATGGGAACATGGCACCCTATTCCCTATGTAGTGCACTAGTTTAGACCAGAGCCCTATGGGAATATGGCACCCTATTCCCTATGTAGTGCACTAGTTTAGACCAGAGCCCTATGGGAATATGGCACCCTATTCCCTATGTAGTGCACTAGTTTAGACCAGAGCCCAGACTCAGCCGTGGTCTTTCAGAGGGTTGCTGGTTGTGGCTTTATGGGGGAGAAGGCCTCAGGACGACACCTCGTCTTCCTCACGGAGCCTCAGGACGACACCTCATCTTCCTCATCCTCACCGGGCCTCAGGACGACACCTCATCTTCCTCACGGAGCCTCAGGACGACACCTCGTCTTCCTCATCCTCACGGGGCCTCAGGACGACACCTCATCTTCCTCACGGAGCCTCAGGATGACACCTCATCTTCCTCATCCTCACTGGAGCCTCAGGACGACACCTCGTCTTCCTCATCCTCACGGGGCCTCAGGACGACACCTCATCTTCCTCATCCTCACGGAGCCTCAGGACGACAGCTCAACTTCCTCATCCTCACAGGGCCTCAGGACGACACCTCATCTTCCTCACGGAGCCTCAGGATGACACCTCATCTTCCTCATCCTCACTGGAGCCTCAGGACGACACCTCATCTTCCTCATCCTCACAGGGCCTCAGGACGACACCTCATCTTCCTCATCCTCACGGAGCCTCAGGACGACAGCTCATCTTCCTCATCCTCACAGGGCCTCAGGACGACACCTCATCTTCCTCACGGAGCCTCAGGATGACACCTCATCTTCCTCATCCTCACTGGAGACTCAGGACGACACCTCATCTTCCTCATCCTCACGGGGCCTCAGGATGACACCTCATCTTCCTCATCCTCACGGAGCCTCAGGATGACACCTCATCTTCCTCATCCTCACGGGGCCTCAGCACGACACCTCATCTTCCTCACGGAGCCTCAGCACGACACCTCGTCTTCCTCACGGAGCCTCAGGATGACAGCTCATCTTCCTCATCCTCACGGAGCCTCAGGACGACAGCTCATCTTCCTCACGGAGCCTCAGGATGACACCTCATCTTCCTCATCCTCACGGAGCCTCAGGATGACACCTCATCTTCCTCATCCTCACGGGGCCTCAGGATGACACCTCATCTTCCTCATCCTCACGGAGCCTCAGGACGACAGCTCATCTTCCTCATCCTCACGGAGCCTCAGGACGACAGCTCATCTTCCTCATCCTCACGGAGCCTCAGGACGACAGCTCATCTTCCTCATCCTCACAGGGCCTCAGGACGACACCTCGTCTTCCTCACGGAGCCTCAGGACGACACCTCATCTTCCTCACGGGGCCTCAGGACGACACCTCGTCTTCCTCACAGGGCCTCAGGACGACACCTCGTCTTCCTCACGGAGCCTCAGGACGACACCTCATCTTCCTCATCCTCACGGAGCCTCAGGACGACACCTCGTCTTCCTCACGGGGCCTCAGGACGACACCTCATCTTCCTCATCCTCACGGGGCCTCAGGACGACACCTCGTCACCTAAGAGATTCTATCTTTGCTGCTACAGAACCTTTGAACCGCAGCCGTAAAGGAAATGAATCGGCTTTCTAATCTCCCGAGCAAAGATACACACAGATACAGAATTTGATTGGGATCGGATCTACTGAAACTACTTCCTGAGCTTTTGGTGAGGAGGCTTAGTTTGTCTGAAGGTACAGTTATAGTTACTGTGAGTTACTGTGAGTTACTGTGAGTTACTGTTTGAGTTACTGTTTGAGTTACTGTGAGTTACTGTGAGTTACTGTTTGAGTTACTGTGAGTTACTGTGAGTTACTCTGTGAGTTACTGTGAGTTACTGTGAGTTACTCTGTGAGTTACTGTGAGTTACTGTTTAGTTACTGTGAGTTACTGTGAGTTACTGTTTGAGTTACTGTGAGTTACTGTGAGTTACTGTTTGAGTTACTGTGAGTTACTGTGAGTTACTGTGGGTTACTCTGTGAGTTACTGTGAGTTACTGTTTGAGTTACTGTGAGTTACTGTGAGTTACTGTTTGAGTTACTGTGAGTTACTGTGAGTTACTGTGAGTTACTGTTTGAGTTACTGTGAGTTACTGTGAGTTACTGTGAGTTACTGTTTGAGTTACTGTGAGTTACTGTGAGTTACTGTGAGTTACTGTTTGAGTTACTGTGAGTTACTGTTTGAGTTACTGTGAGTTACTGTGAGTTACTGTGAGTTACTCTGTGAGTTACTGTGAGTTACTGTGAGTTACTGTGAGTTACTGTGAGTTACTGTGAGTTACTGTTTGAGCCGAATCACTCTCAGCATTGTCCTCTAGAGACAATGGGGGACGGGTAGCTCTGGGAAGATGTTGCCATGGGGACGGGTGACTCTGGGAATATGTTGCCATGGGAACGGGTGACTCTGGGAAGATGTT
>NW_025547490.1:15000-22234 GCF_905237065.1 Salmo salar
GTAGGGTAGTACCTCCTCTAATCCCCAGTATATCATGGTAGTACCTCCTCTAATCCCCAGTATATCATGGTAGGGTAGTACCTCCTCTAATCCCCAGTATATCATGGTAGTATCTCCTCTAATCCCCAGTATATCATGGTAGTATCTCCTCTAATCCCCAGTATATCATGGTAGTATCTCCTCTAATCCCCAGTATATCATGGTAGGGTAGTATCACCTCTAATCCCCAGTGTATCATGGTAGGGTAGTATCTCCTCTAATCCCCAGTATATCATGGTAGGGTAGTACCTCCTCTAATCCCCAGTATATCATGGTAGTACCTCCTCTAATCCCCAGTATATCATGGTAGGGTAGTATCTCCTCTAATCCCCAGTATATCATGGTAGGGTAGTACCTCCTCTAATCCCCAGTATATCATGGTAGGGTAGTACCTCCTCTAATCCCCAGTATATCATGGTAGGGTAGTACCTCCTCTAATCCCCAGTATATCATGGTAGGGTAGTACCTCCTCTAATCCCCAGTATATCATGGTAGGGTAGTACCTCCTCTAATCCCCAGTATATCATGGTAGTACCTCCTCTAATCCCCAGTATATCATGGTAGGGTAGTATCTCCTCTAATCCCCAGTATATCATGGTAGGGTAGTACCTCCTCTAATCCCCAGTATATCATGGTAGGGTAGTACCTCCTCTAATCCCCAGTATATCATGGTAGGGTAGTACCTCCTCTAATCCCCAGTATATCATGGTAGTATCTCCTCTAATCCCCAGTATATCATGGTAGTATCTCCTCTAATCCCCAGTATATCATGGTATTATCTCCTCTAATCCTCAGTATATCATGGTAGGGTAGTATCTCCTCTAATCCCCAGTGTATCATGGTAGGGTAGTATCTCCTCTAATCCCCAGTATATCATGGTAGGGTAGTACCTCCTCTAATCCCCAGTATATCATGGTAGGGTATTACCTCCTCTAATCCCCAGTATATCATGGTAGGGTAGTACCTCCTCTAATCCCCAGTATATCATGGTAGTACCTCCTCTAATCCCCAGTATATCATGGTAGGGTAGTACCTCCTCTAATCCCCAGTATATCATGGTAGTATCTCCTCTAATCCCCAGTATATCATGGTAGGGTAGTACCTCCTCTAATCCCCAGTATATCATGGTAGTACCTCCTCTAATCCCCAGTATACCATGGTAGTACCTCCTCTAATCCCCAGTATATCATGGTAGTACCTCCTCTAATCCCCAGTATATCATGGTAGGGTAGTACCTCCTCTAATCCCCAGTATATCATGGTAGTATCTCCTCTAATCCCCAGTATATCATGGTAGTATCTCCTCTAATCCCCAGTATATCATGGTAGTATCTCCTCTAATCCCCAGTATATCATGGTAGGGTAGTACCTCCTCTAATCCCCAGTATATCATGGTAGGGTAGTACCTCCTCTAATCCCCAGTATATCATGGTAGGGTAGTACCTCCTCTAATCCCCAGTATATCATGGTAGTACCTCCTCTAATCCCCAGTATATCATGGTAGGGTAGTACCTCCTCTAATCCCCAGTATATCATGGTAGGGTAGTACCTCCTCTAATCCTCAGTATATCATGGTAGTATCTCCTCTAATCCCCAGGCGATCATGGTAGTATCTCCTCTAATCCCCAGTATATCATGGTAGGGTAGTACCTCCTCTAATCCCCAGTATATCATGGTAGGGTAGTACCTCCTCTAATCCCCAGTATATCATGGTAGGGTAGTACCTCCTCTAATCCCCAGTATATCATGGGGGAACTACTGAACTGGTAGAACTACTGCAGTGACCTCTGTACTGGACGAACTATTGCAGTGACCTCTGAACTGGACGAACTACTGCAGTGACCTCTGTACTGGACGAACTATTGCAGTGACCTCTGAACTGGTAGAACTACTGCAGTGACCTCTGTACTGGTAGAACTACTGCAGTGACCTCTGAACTGGACGAACTACTGCAGTGACCTCTGTACTGGACGAACTACTGCAGTGACCTCTGAACTGGTAGAACTACTGCAGTGACCTCTGAACTGGACGAACTACTGCAGTGACCTCTGTACTGGACGAACTACTGCAGTGACCTCTGTACTGGACAAACTACTGCAGTGGCCTCTGTACTGGACAAACTACTGCAGTGACCTCTGTACTGGACAAACTACTGCAGTGACCTCTGAACTGATAGAACTACAGCAGTGACCTCTGGACTGGTAGAACTACTGCAGTGACCTCTGAACTGGTAGAACTACTGCAGTGACCTCTGAACTGGTAGAACTACTGCAGTGACCTCTGTACTGGACGAACTATTGCAGTGACCTCTGAACTGGTAGAACTACTGCAGTGACCTCTGTACTGGTAGAACTACTGCAGTGACCTCTGAACTGGACGAACTACTGCAGTGACCTCTGTACTGGACGAACTACTGCAGTGACCTCTGAACTGGTAGAACTACTGCAGTGACCTTTGTACTGGTAGAACTACTGCAGTGACCTCTGAACTGGTAGAACTACTGCAGTGACCTCTGAACTGGACGAACTACTGCAGTGACTCTGAACTACGAACACGAGTGACCTGTTGAAATATGAGTGACCTCTGAACTGAGAACAGCAGTGACCTCTGGACTAGTAGAACTACTGCAGTGACCTCTGAACTGGTAGAACTACTGCAGTGACCTCTGAACTGGACGAACTACTGCAGTGACCTCTGGACTGGTAGAACTACTGCAGTGACCTCTGTACTGGACGAACTACTGCAGTGACCTCTGAACTGGTAGAACTACTGCAGTGACCTCTGTACTGGACGAACTACTGCAGTGACCTCTGGACTGGTAGAACTACTGCAGTGACCTCTGTACTGGTAGAACTACTGCAGTGACCTCTGGACTGGTAGAACTACTGCAGTGACCTCTGTACTGGTAGAACTACTGCAGTGACCTCTGAACTGGACGAACTACTGCAATGCAAATATGTTGCTCTGAGGAGTGTCTGGAAAATGTCCAACTGGTTTCTCCCTGGATGCTAACATCCCATCCGTCGTGACCGCGTTTTTCAAACCTTTAGGTTGTGAAAAATGTATATTTTGTAGTGTTGCCTGGTGTTTTTTGCAGCGTAGCTCCTGCATGGACGACCCCAGGCGGTGTTTATTTCTGCGGGCTGCTCTGCACCGCTCTGCCTCCAGGGCTATGAAAGACTTCATTATCAACCACACAGCCCAGCACTACAACCAGCACTGACCACTGGGATGCACCACAAGCTGTGTGTGTGTGTGTGTGTGTGTGTGTGTGTGTGTGTGTGTGTGTGTGTGTGTGTGTGTGTGTGTGTGTGTGTGTGTGTGTGTGTGTGTGTGTGTGTGTGTACTCCAGACGTGGGCCTCAGACAGTGTCGTTGGCAGGTTATGGTCCAGATGTCCACATCTGAAGGGATATTTTAAACCTGCTGATTCAGCCAGTTTAGTGGCTCAGAATCATTACAAACAAACACAGTTATGAAGGAACAATCATCTACATTTAAAAACATGTCGAATATGTAGAACTGTTCCAAATGTTCTAAATGTTCTATAGGTAGAAATGTTCTAAATGTTCTAAATGTAGTAATGTTCTAAATGTTCTAAATGTAGAAATGTTCTAAATGTTCTAAATGTAGTAATGTTCTAAATGTTCTAAATGTAGTAATGTTCTAAATGTTCTAAATGTAGAAATGTAGAAATGTTCTAAATGTCGAAATGTAGAAATTATCTAAATGTAGAAATGTAGAAATTATCTAAATGTAGAAATGTAGAAATGTTCTAAATGTAGAAATGTAGAAATGTTCTAAATGTCGAAATGTTCTAAATGTAGAAATGTAGAAATGTTCTAAATGTCGAAATGTTCTAAATGTAGTAATGTTCTAAATGTTCTAAATGTAGAAATGTAGAAATGCACTAAATGTAGAAATGTTCTAAATGTAGAAATGTTCTAAATGTTCTAAATGTTCTAAATGTAGAAATGTTCTAAATGTAGAAATGTTCTAAATGTTCTAAATGTTCTAAATGTAGAAATGTTCTAAATGTAGAAATGTTCTAAATGTTCTAAATGTAGAAATATTCTAAAAGTAGAAATGTAGAAATGTTCTAAATGTTCTAAATGTAGAAATATTCTAAAAGTAGAAATGTAGAAATGTTCTAAATGTCCTAAATGTAGAACTGTTCTAAATGTAGAAATGTTGTAAATGTTGTAAATGTTCTAAATGTAGAAATGTTCTAAATGTAGAAATGTAGAAATGTACTAAATGTAGAAATGTTCTAAATGTAGAAATGTTCTAAATGTAGAAATGTTCTAAATGTAGAAATGTAGAAATGTACTAAATGTAGAAATGTAGAAAGGTAGAAATGTTGTAAATGTAGAAATGTAGAAATGTAGAAATGTTCTAAATGTAGAAATGTTCTAAATGTAGAAATGTAGAAATGTTCTAAATTTAAAAATGTTCTAAATGTAGAAATGTTCTAAATGTAGAAATGTTCTAAATGTAGAAATGTTCTAAATGTAGAAATGTTCTAAATGTAGAAATGCGCTAAATGTAGAAATTTAGAAATGTTCTAAATGTAGAAATGTAGAAATGTTCTAAATGTAGAAATGTTCTAAATGTAGAAATGTAGAAATGTCTAAATGTAGAAATGTTCTAAATGTAGAAATGTAAAGATGTTCTAAATGTTCTAAATGTAGAAATGTAAATATGTTCTAAATGTAGATATGTTCTAAATGTAGAAATGTAGAAATGTTCTAAATGTAGAAATGTTCTAAATGTAGAAATGTTCTAAATGTTCTAAATGTAGAAATGCACTAAATGTAGAAATGTTCTAAATGTTCTAAATGTTCTAAATGTAGAAATGTTCTAAACGAAGAAATGTTCTAAATGTAGAAATGTTCTAAATGTTCTAAATGTTCTAAATGTAGAAATGCACTAAATGTAGAAATGTTCTAAATGTTCTAAATGTTCTAAATGTAGAAATGTTCTAAACGAAGAAATGTTCTAAATGTTCTAAATGTTCTAAATGTAGAAATGTTCTAAACGAAGAAATGTTCTAAATGTTCTAAATGTTCTAAATGTAGAAATGTTCTAAACGAAGAAATGTTCTAAATGTAGAAATGTTCTAAATGTTCTAAATGTTCTAAATGTAGAAATGTTCTAAACGAAGAAATGTTCTAAATGTTCTAAATGTTCTAAATGTAGAAATGTTCTAAACGAAGAAATGTTCTAAATGTAGAAATGTTCTAAACGAAGAAATGTTCTAAATGTAGAAATGTTCTAAATGTAGAAATGTAGAAATGTTCTAAATGTAGAAATGTTCTAAATGTTCTAAATGTTCTAAATGTAGAAATGTAGAAATGTTCTAAATGTTCTAAACGAAGAAATGTTCTAAATGTAGAAATGTTCTAAATGTAGAAATGTTCTAAATGTTCTAAACGAAGAAATGTTCTAAATGTAGAAATGTTCTAAATGTAGAAATGTTCTAAATGTTCTAAACGAAGAAATGTTCTAAATGTAGAAATGTTCTAAATGTTCTAAATGTTCTAAATGTAGAAATGTTCTAAATGTAGAAATGTTCTAAATGTTCTAAATGTAGAAATGTTTATTTAATCTAATTGTTCTAAATGTAGAACATGGAGTATCAGATCTGTTGTTGTTTTGGAACAGGATGCGTAGTGATTTCACACCACTAACAAGTCAATTAGTAACTTGGGTCATTGTGTTTCTGTGTGTTTATAGTTAATAAACCAGCGGGTCACAAACCCAGTTCTTCCTAATCAGTCCTCGTAAAGCAAACAGTCTTTAGAAGTCGTGTGAATCCCACCACGGTTCTCTCTCTAGTAGAAGGACCGGAACATGTGTGAATTGAAAATGTTAAGGAGGTTGACCTCAAGTTTAAACTCCTCTGATCAAAGTTAATAAACTCTCTCAAATTATACAGTTTACCTTCGCTGGTATCCTGTCTGACTGTCTGAGACTCTGAGACAGTACTGAGTTCTGATTTTATGACAGGTGCTGCCCACTGAAAGAGGCAACATATTACCTTTGATCTCTCAGACAGACAGACAGACAGGCAGACAGACAGACAGGCAGGCAGACGGAAAGACGGAAAGACAGACAGACAGACAGACAGACAGTCCAGACAGACAGACAGACAGACAGACAGACAGACAGACCAGACAGACAGACAGACAGACAGACAGACAGACAGACAGACAGACAGACAGACAGACCAGACAGACAGACAGACAGACAGACAGACAGACAGACAGACAGACAGACAGACAGACAGACAGACAGACCAGACAGACAGACAGACAGACAGACAGACAGACCAGACAGACAGACAGACAGACAGACAGACAGACAGACAGACAGACAGACAGACAGACAGACAGACAGACAGACCAGACAGACAGACCAGACAGACAGACAGACAGTCCAGACAGACAGACAGACGTCCAGACAGACCAGACAGACAGACAGACCAGACAGACCAGGAAACGATCAGTTCTGTTTCCTCTCCTCAACTCCTGTCCAATCTCCATGTTGCTGGAGGATCTCCAATGTTTCATTCAGTGAGACAGGAGGCCTGGAGGGTTAGTGTTTGTTGGTATTGTATATGAAGCCTGTAAAGACAGTAGTTTATACACGTGTCCAGGGGCCAGCTATGTGTCAAGGGGTCCTGATGTGGTGTGTGTGTGTGTGTGTGGAGGGCCTGTAGCCTAGGGGCCAGCTATGTGTCAAGGGGTCCTGATGTGGTGTGTGTGTGTGTGTGTGTGTGTGTGTGTGTGTGTGTGTGTGTGTGTGTGTGTGTGTGTGTGTGTGTGTGTGTGTGGAGGGCCTGTAGCCTAGGGGCCAGCTATGTGTCAAGGGGTCCTGATGTGGTGTGTGTGTGTGTGTGTGTGTGGAGGGCCTGTAGCCTAGGGGCCAGCTATGTGTCAAGGGGTCCTGATGTGGTGTGTGTGTGTGTGTGTGTGTGTGTGTGTGTGTGTGTGTGTGTGTGTGTCTGTGTCTGTGTGTGTGTGTGTGTGTGTGTGTGTGTGTGTGTGTGTGTGTGTGTGTGTGTGTGTGTGTGTGTGAGTGTGTGTGTGTGTGTGTCTCTGTGTGTGTGTGAGTGTGTGTGTGTGTGTGTGTCTCTGTGTGTGTGTGAGTGTGTGTGTGTGTGTCTCTGTGTGTGTGTGTGTGTGTGTGTGTGTG
>NW_025547491.1:0-25000 GCF_905237065.1 Salmo salar
TATATTAGGGGGGTCAGTGTTTGTATATTAGGGGGTCAGTGTTTGTATATTCGGGGGTCAGTGTTTGTATATTAAGGTCAGTGTTTGTATATTGGGGGGTCAGTGTTTGTATATTAGGGGGGTCGGTGTTTGTATATTAGGGGGGTCAGTGTTTGTATATTAGGGGGTCAGCGTTTGTATATTAGGGGTCGCGTTTGTATATTAGGGGGTCAGCGTTTGTATATTAGGGGGTCAGCGTTTGCATATTAGGGGGGTCAGCGTTTGTATATTAGGGGGTTCAGCGTTTGAATATTAGGGGGTCAGCGTTTGTATATTCAGGGGGTTCAGCGTTTGAATATTAGGGGGGTCAGCGTTTGTATATTAGGGGGTCAGTGTTTGTATATTAGGGGGTCAGTGTTTGTATATTAGGGGGTCAGTGTTTGTATATTAGGGGGTCAGTATTTGTATATTGGGGGGTCAGTGTTGGTATATTAGGGGGCGTCAGTGTTGGTTATTAGGGGGTCAGTGTTGGTATATTAGGGGGTCAGTGTTGGTATATTAGGGGGTCAGTGTTGGTATATTAGGGGGGGTCGGTGTTGGTATATTAGGGGGTCAGTGTTGGTATATTAGGGGGTCAGTGTTGTATATTAGGGGGTCAGTGTTGGTATATTAGGGGGGTCAGTGTTGGTATATTAGGGGGTCGTGTTGGTATATTAGGGGGTCAGTGTTGGTATATTAGGGGGGTCAGTGTTGGTATATTAGGGGGTCAGTGTTGGTATATTGGGGGTCAGTGTTGGTATATTAGGGGGTCAGTGTATGGTATATTAGGGGTCAGTGTTGGTATATTAGGGGGTCAGTGTTGGTATATTAGGGGGGGTCAGTGTTTGTATATTAGGGGGGTCAGTGTTGGTATATTAGGGGGTCAGTGTTGGTATATTAGGGGTCAGTGTTGGTATATTAGGGGGGTCAGTGTTGGTATATTAGGGGGTCAGTGTTGGTATATTAGGGGGGGTCAGTGTTGGTATATTAGGGGGGTCAGTGTTGGTATATTAGGGGGGTCAGTGTTGGTATATTAGGGGGTCGTGTTGGTATATTAGGGGGTCAGTGTTGGTATATTAGGGGGTCAGTGTTGGTATATTAGGGGGGTCAGTGTTGGTATATTAGGGGGGGTCAGTGTTGGTATATTAGGGGGTCAGTGTTGTTATATTAGGGGTCAGTGTTGTATATTAGGGGGGTCAGTGTTGGTATATTAGGGGGTCAGTGTTGGTATATTGGGGGGTCAGTGTTGGTATATTAGGGGGGTCAGTGTTGGTATATTAGGGGGGTCAGTGTTGGTATATTAGGGGGGTCAGTGTTGTTATATTAGGGGTCAGCGTTGGTATATTAGGGGGGTCAGTGTTTGTATATTAGGGGGTCAGTGTTGGTATATTAGGGGGGTCAGTGTTGGTATATTAGGGGGGTCAGTGTTTGTATATTAGGGGGTCAGTGTTGGTATATTAGGGGGGTCAGTGTTTGTATATTAGGGGGGTCAGTGTTTGTATATTGGGGGGGTCAGTGTTGGTATATTAGGGGGTCAGTGTTGGTATATTAGGGGGGTCAGTGTTTGTATATTAGGGGGGTCAGTGTTGGTATATTAGGGGTCAGTGTTGGTATATTAGGGGGGGGTCAGTGTTGGTATATTAGGGGGTCAGTGTTGGTATATTAGGGGGGTCAGTGTTGGTATATTAGGGGTCAGTATATTAGGGGGTCAGTGTTGGTATATTAGGGGTCAGTGTTGGTATATTAGGGGGTCAGTGTTGGTATATTAGGGGTCAGTATCTTAGGGGGGTCAGTGTTGGTATATTTACCTAGCGAAGCCAACAGCGTGACTGAGACAGTCTGCCAGCCGGCCTGCCTCTCCTCCTCCCTCTCAGAGGCCAGTTTGGCGAGCAGCAGACGAAAGCGTCGATCAGCGGGGTCAACAGCGATCTCATCAGAGCCTGCTTCCTCTCGGCGGGACTCTCTCCGTGGACGATCAGCACCCCCGCCGTCTCAAAGATAAACAGCTGGTCATCGCTGGTCAGCAGCGCCCGGAAACCGTTCTCCTGAGGTACACACGGGGAGGGGAATGAAGGTCAGTACAGAGGGAGGATAATGTATGGAGGGTAAGGTAGGTCAGTGAAGAGAGAGAGAGATGTAGAGGATAATGTATGGAGGGTAAGGTAGGTCAGTGCAGAGAGATGCTGTAGAGGGTAATGTACGGAGGGTAATGTATGGAGAGTAATGTATAGAGGGTAATGTATAGAGGGTAATGTATAGAGGGGAGAGGTAACTTACAGGAGGAGCCAGCTCCAGCAGGTCTGTAGAGGGTAATGTATAGAGGGTAATGTATAGAGGGTAATGTGTAGAGGGTAATGTACAGAGGGTAATGTACAGAGGGTAATGTATAGAGGGTAATGTATAGAGGGTAATGTATAGAGGGTAATGTGTAGAGGGTAATGTACAGAGGGTAATGTATAGAGGGGAGAGGTAACTTACAGGAGGAGCCAGCTCCAGCAGGTCTGTAGAGGGTAATGTATAGAGGGTAATGTGTAGAGGGTAATGTATAGAGGGTAATGTGTAGAGGGTAATGTATAGAGGGTAATGTACAGAGGGTAATGTATAGAGGGTAATGTGTAGAGGGTAATGTACAGAGGGTAATGTATAGAGGGGAGAGGTAACTTACAGGAGGAGCCAGCTCCAGCAGGTCTGTAGAGGGTAATGTATAGAGGGTAATGTGTAGAGGGTAATGTATAGAGGGTAATGTGTAGAGGGTAATGTATAGAGGGTAATGTACAGAGGGTAATGTATAGAGGGTAATGTGTAGAGGGTAATGTACAGAGGGTAATGTATAGAGGGGAGAGGTAACTTACAGGAGGAGCCAGCTCCAGCAGGTCTGTAGAGGGTAATGTATAGAGGGTAATGTGTAGAGGGTAATGTATAGAGGGTAATGTACAGAGGGTAATGTGTAGAGGGTAATGTATAGAGGGGAGAGGTAACTTACAGGAGGAGCCAGCTCCAGCAGGTCCTGTATCCTGGACAGGATGTCTTCAATGAAGGAGTTCATGTGTTTACTGGCAACAGAGTAAACAACAGAGTAAACAACAGAGTAAACAACAGAGGGTTAGGGGTCAAACACAAAGAACCTTCTAGAACTATTACTGTAAACAGAGGGGTCTGGTCTAAAGTAGTGCACTATATAGGGAATAGGGGTCTGGTCTATAGTAGTGCACTACGAAGGGAATAGGGCTCTGGTCTATAGTAGTGCACTACGAAGGGAATAGGGCTCTGGTCTATAGTAGTGCACTATATAGGGAATAGGGCTCTGGTCTATAGTAGTGTACTATATAGGGAATAGGGCTCTGGTCTATAGTAGTGTACTATATAGGGAATAGGGCTCTGGTCTATAGTAGTACACTATATAGGGAATAGGGCTCTGGTCTATAGTAGTGCACTATATAGGGAATAGGGCTCTGGTCTATAGTAGTGCACTATATAGGGAATAGGGCTCTGGTCTATAGTAGTACACTATATAGGGAATAGGGCTCTGGTCTAAAGTAGTGCACTATATAGGGAATAGGGCTCTGGTCTATAGTAGTGCACTATATAGGGAATAGGGCTCTGGTCTATAGTAGTGTACTATATAGGGAATAGGGCTCTGGTCTATAGTAGTGTACTATATAGGGAATAGGGCTCTGGTCTATAGTAGTGTACTATATAGGGAATAGGGCTCTGGTCTATAGTAGTGCACTATATAGGGAATAGGGCTCTGGTCTATAGTAGTGCACTATATAGGGAATAGGGCTCTGGTCTATAGTAGTGCACTATATAGGGAATAGGGCTCTGGTCTATAGTAGTGCACTATATAGGGAATAGGGCTCTGGTCTATAGTAGTGTACTATATAGGGAATAGGGCTCTGGTCTAAAGTAGTGCACTATATAGGGAATAGGGCTCTGGTCTATAGTAGTGCACTATATAGGGAATAGGGCTCTGGTCTAAAGTAGTGCACTATATAGGGAATAGGGCTCTGGTCTATAGTAGTGTACTATATAGGGAATAGGGATCTGGTCTATAGTAGTGCACTATATAGGGAATAGGGCCCTGGTCTATAGTAGTGCACTATATAGGGAATAGGGCTCTGGTCTATAGTAGTGTACTATATAGGGAATAGGGCTCTGGTCTAAAGTAGTGCACTATATAGGGAATAGGGCTGTGGTCTATAGTAGTGCACTATATAGGGAATAGGGCTCTGGTCTATAGTAGTGCACTATATAGGGAATAGGGCTCTGGTCTATAGTAGTACACTATATAGGGAATAGGGCTCTGGTCTATAGTAGTGCACTATATAGGGAATAGGGCTCTGGTCTATAGTAGTGTACTATATAGGGAATAGGGCTCTGGTCTATAGTAGTGCACTATATAGGGAATAGGGCTCTGGTCTATAGTAGTGTACTATATAGGGAATAGGGCTCTGGTCTATAGTAGTGCACTATATAGGGAATAGGGCTCTGGTCTATAGTAGTACACTATATAGGGAATAGGGCTCTGGTCTATAGTAGTGCACTATATAGGGAATAGGGCTCTGGTCTATAGTAGTGCACTATATAGGGAATAGGGCTCTGGTCTATAGTAGTGTACTATATAGGGAATAGGGCTCTGGTCTATAGTAGTACACTATATAGGGAATAGGGCTCTGGTCTAAAGTAGTGTACTATATAGGGAATAGGGGTCTGGTCTATAGTAGTGCACTATATAGGGAATAGGGCTCTGGTCTAAAGTAGTGCACTATATAGGGAATAGGGTCCTGGTCTATAGTAGTGCACTATATAGGGAATAGGGGTCTGGTCTATAGTAGTGCACTATATAGGGAATAGGGTCCTGGTCTATAGTAGTGCACTATATAGGGAATAGGGCTCTGGTCTAAAGTAGTGCACTATATAGGGAATAGGGCTCTGGTCTATAGTAGTGCACTATATAGGGAATAGGGTCCTGGTCTATAGTAGTGCACTATATAGGGAATAGGGGTCTGGTCTATAGTAGTGCACTATATAGGGAATAGGGCTCTGGTCTATAGTAGTGCACTATATAGGGAATAGGGCTCTGGTCTATAGTAGTGCACTATATAGGGAATAGGGGTCTGGTCTATAGTAGTGTACTATATAGGGAATAGGGCTCTGGTCTATAGTAGTGCACTATATAGGGAATAGGGCTCTGGTCTATAGTAGTGTACTATATAGGGAATAGGGCTCTGGTCTATAGTAGTGTACTATATAGGGAATAGGGCTCTGGTCTATAGTAGTGCACTATATAGGGAATAGGGCTCTGGTCTATAGTAGTGCACTATATAGGGAATAGGGCTCTGGTCTATAGTAGTGCACTATATAGGGAATAGGGCTCTGGTCTATAGTAGTGCACTATATAGGGAATAGGGCTCTGGTCTATAGTAGTGCACTATATAGGGAATAGGGCTCTGGTCTATAGTAGTGCACTATATAGGGAATAGGGCTCTGGTCTATAGTAGTGCACTATATAGGGAATAGGGCTCTGGTCTATAGTAGTGCACTATATAGGGAATAGGGCTCTGGTCTATAGTAGTACACTATATAGGGAATAGGGCTCTGGTCTATAGTAGTGCACTATATAGGGAATAGGGCTCTGGTCTAAAGTAGTACACTATATAGGGAATAGGGCTCTGGTCTATAGTAGTGCACTATATAGGGAATAGGGCTCTGGTCTATAGTAGTGCACTATATAGGGAATAGGGCTCTGGTCTATAGTAGTGCACTATATAGGGAATAGGGCTCTGGTCTATAGTAGTGCACTATATAGGGAATAGGGCTCTGGTCTATAGTAGTGCACTATATAGGGAATAGGACTCTGGTCTATAGTAGTGCACTATATAGGGAATAGGGCTCTGGTCTATAGTAGTGCACTATATAGGGAATAGGGCTCTGGTCTATAGTAGTGCACTATATAGGGAATAGGGCTCTGGTCTATAGTAGTGTACTATATAGGGAATAGGGCCCTGGTCTATAGTAGTGCACTACGAAGGGAATAGGGCTCTGGTAGTGCACTACGAAGGGAATAGGGTCTGGTCTAAAGTAGTGCACTATATAGGGAATAGGGCTCTGGTCTATAGTAGTACACTATATAGGGAATAGGGCTCTGGTCTATAGTAGTGCACTATATAGGGAATAGGGCTCTGGTCTATAGTAGTGCACTATATAGGGAATAGGGGTCTGGTCTATAGTAGTGCACTATATAGGGAATAGGGCTCTGGTCTATAGTAGTACACTATATAGGGAATAGGGCTCTGGTCTATAGTAGTGCACTATATAGGGAATAGGGCTCTGGTCTATAGTAGTGGGCTATATAGGGAATAGGGCTCTGGTCTATAGTAGTACACTATATAGGGAATAGGGCTCTGGTCTATAGTAGTGCACTATATAGGGAATAGGGCTCTGGTCTATAGTAGTGCACTATATAGGGAATAGGGCTCTGGTCTATAGTAGTGGGCTATATAGGGAATAGGGCTCTGGTCTATAGTAGTACACTATATAGGGAATAGGGCTCTGGTCTATAGTAGTGCACTATATAGGGAATAGGGCTCTGGTCTATAGTAGTGCACTATATAGGGAATAGGGCTCTGGTCTATAGTAGTGCACTATATAGGGAATAGGGCTCTGGTCTATAGTAGTACACTATATAGGGAATAGGGCTCTGGTCTATAGTAGTGCACTATATAGGGAATAGGGCTCTGGTCTATAGTAGTGCACTATATAGGGAATAGGGCCCTGGTCTATAGTAGTGCACTATATAGGGAATAGGGGTCTGGTCTATAGTAGTGCACTACGAAGGGAATAGGGCTCTGGTCTATAGTAGTGCACTACGAAGGGAATAGGGCTCTGGTCTATAGTAGTGCACTATATAGGGAATAGGGCTCTGGTCTATAGTAGTGGGCTATATAGGGAATAGGGCTCTGGTCTATAGTAGTACACTATATAGGGAATAGGGCTCTGGTCTATAGTAGTACACTATATAGGGAATAGGGCTCTGGTCTATAGTAGTGGGCTATATAGGGAATAGGGCTCTGGTCTATAGTAGTGCACTATATAGGGAATAGGGGTCTGGTCTATAGTAGTGCACTACGAAGGGAATAGGGCTCTGGTCTATAGTAGTGCACTACGAAGGGAATAGGGCTCTGGTCTATAGTAGTGCACTATATAGGGAATAGGGCTCTGGTCTATAGTAGTGTACTATATAGGGAATAGGGCTCTGGTCTAAAGTAGTGCACTATATAGGGAATAGGGCTCTGGTCTATAGTAGTACACTATATAGGGAATAGGGGTCTGGTCTATAGTAGTGCACTACGAAGGGAATAGGGCTCTGGTCTATAGTAGTGCACTACGAGGGAATAGGGCTCTGGTCTATAGTAGTGCACTATATAGGGAATAGGGCTCTGGTCTATAGTAGTGTACTATATAGGGAATAGGGCTCTGGTCTAAAGTAGTGCACTATATAGGGAATAGGGCTCTGGTCTATAGTAGTGCACTATATAGGGAATAGGGCTCTGGTCTATAGTAGTACACTATATAGGGAATAGGGCTCTGGTCTATAGTAGTGCACTATATAGGGAATAGGGCTCTGGTCTATAGTAGTGCACTATATAGGGAATAGCGCTCTGGTCTATAGTAGTGCACTACGAAGGGAATAGGGCTCTGGTCTATAGTAGTGCACTACATAGGGAATAGGGCTCTGGTCTATAGTAGTGCACTACATAGGGAATAGGGCTCTGGTCTATAGTAGTGCACTATATAGGGAATAGGGCTCTGGTCTATAGTAGTGTACTATATAGGGAATAGGGCTCTGGTCTATAGTAGTGCACTATATAGGGAATAGGGCTCTGGTCTATAGTAGTGCACTATATAGGGAATAGGGCTCTGGTCTATAGTAGTGTACTATATAGGGAATAGGGCTCTGGTCTATAGTAGTGCACTATATAGGGAATAGGGCTCTGGTCTATAGTAGTGCACTATATAGGGAATAGGGCTCTGGTCTATAGTAGTGCACTATATAGGGAATAGGGCTCTGGTCTATAGTAGTGTACTATATAGGGAATAGGGCTCTGGTCTATAGTAGTGTACTATATAGGGAATAGGGCTCTGGTCTAAAGTAGTGCACTACGAAGGGAATAGGGCTCTGGTCTAAAGTAGTGCACTATATAGGGAATAGGGCTCTGGTCTATAGTAGTGCACTATATAGGGAATAGGGCTCTGGTCTAAAGTAGTGCACTATATAGGGAATAGGGCTCTGGTCTATAGTAGTGTACTATATAGGGAATAGGGCTCTGGTCTATAGTAGTACACTATATAGGGAATAGGGCTCTGGTCTAAAGTAGTGCACTATATAGGGAATAGGGCTCTGGTCTATAGTAGTGCACTATATAGGGAATAGGGCTCTGGTCTATAGTAGTGCACTATATAGGGAATAGGGCTCTGGTCTATAGTAGTGTACTATATAGGGAATAGGGCTCTGGTCTATAGTAGTGTACTATATAGGGAATAGGGCTCTGGTCTATAGTAGTGCACTATATAGGGAATAGGGCCCTGGTCTATAGTAGTGTACTATATAGGGGATAGGGGCCCATTGGGAACACCATGTAATGCTTAGTGACAGCTGGACTTACTGCAGCGTCTTGACGAAGCGTGAGAAGAGGTAGGCCACTCTGCTGCGGACCTTAGGACTGCTGTGTCTCAGACCTCGATGGTCCAGGAAGGCCATCTACAGGACAGAGTGGAACAAAACCGCCCCTTTATCCAGGGGTCCACTGTCCCTCTCCTCAACACTGATACAAAACCTCCCCTTTATCCAGGGGTCCACTGTCCCTCTCCTCTACACTGATACAAAACCTCCCCTTTATCCAGGGGTCCACTGTCCCTCTCCTCTCCTCTGATACAAAACCTCCCCTTTATCCAGGGCTCCACTGTCCCTCTCCTCTGATACAAAACCTCCCCTTTAACCAGGGGTCCACTGTCCCTCTCCTCAACACTGATACAAAACCTCCCCTTTATCCAGGGGTCCACTGTCCCTCTCCTCTGATACAAAACCTCCCCTTTAACCAGGGGTCCACTGTCCCTCTCCTCTCCTCTGATACAAAACCTCCCCTTTATCCAGGGGTCCACTGTCCCTCTCCTCAACACTGATACAAAACCTCCCCTTTATCCAGGGGTCCACTGTCCCTCTCCTCTCAACACTGATACAAAACCTCCCCTTTATCCAGGGGTCCACTGTCCCTCTCCTCTACACTGATACAAAACCTCCCCTTTATCCAGGGGTCCACTGTCCCTCTCCTCTACACTGATACAAAACCTCCCCTTTATCCAGGGGTCCACTGTCCCTCTCCTCTACACTGATACAAAACCTCCCCTTTATCCAGGGGTCCACTGTCCCTCTCCTCTACACTGATACAAAACCTCCCCTTTATCCAGGGGTCCACTGTCCCTCTCCTCTGATACAAAACCTCCCCTTTATCCAGGGGTCCACTGTCCCTCTCCTCAACACTGATACAAAACCTCCCCTTTATCCAGGGGTCCACTGTCCCTCTCCTCAACACTGATACAAAACCTCCCCTTTATCCAGGGGTCCACTGTCCCTCTCCTCTCCTCAACACTGATACAAAACCTCCCCTTTATCCAGGGGTCCACTGTCCCTCTCCTCTCCTCTGATACAAAACCTCCCCTTTATCCAGGGGTCCACTGTCCCTCTCCTCTACACTGATACAAAACCTCCCCTTTATCCAGGGGTCCACTGTCCCTCTCCTCTCCTCTGATACAAAACCTCCCCTTTATCCAGGGGTCCACTGTCCCTCTCCTCTCCTCTGATACAAAACCTCCCCTTTATCCAGGGGTCCACTGTCCCTCTCCTCTACACTGATACAAAACCTCCCCTTTATCCAGGGGTCCACTGTCCCTCTCCTCTCCTCAACATGGATACAAAACCTCCCCTTTATCCAGGGGTCCACTGTCCCTCTCCTCAACACGGATACAAAACCTCCCCTTTATCCAGGGCTCCACTGTCCCTCTCCTCTCCTCAACACTGTGAAGACACGACGTTTAAAAGGTAGAA
This sequence comes from Salmo salar, assembly GCF_905237065.1. Classification (NCBI taxonomy): domain Eukaryota; kingdom Metazoa; phylum Chordata; class Actinopteri; order Salmoniformes; family Salmonidae; genus Salmo; species Salmo salar. The sequence continues at coordinate 10,124 of NW_025547491.1, forward strand.
CAGAGAGCTGATTGGCTGGTTGATTCAGCGACTGCAGTACTAACCAGGACATTGGGGATGTGCTGCGGTTCAACCAGGAAGAACTTGTCGTAACGAACCACCGTCTCAAAGAACTCCAGGGATACAGACGTGTGTTGGTACCCGCTGAGACCAGAGGAGACGAGCTGAGGAGACGAGGAGAAAACAGGACATGATAACAGACATTAGAAACAGGGGTCGTCGGCGGGGACTGGACCCCGGGGGGTCGTCGGCGGGGACTGGACCCCGGGGGGTCGTCGGCGGGGACTGGACCCCGGGGGGTCGTCGGCTGTGTTTAACTCACCGTTCTCATCATATCCTGCAGGGCGGAGGTCTTGGCCGTGTCGCCAGAGAAGTGGGCCCCGTGTGAAGCCGGCAGAGCCTCTCCCAGCATGTACAGCAGCCTGATGGCCACCTCCACCTCCATGAAGGACGCCGTCTGCCACCGCCTGAGACACACACAATCAGGATCAGTACACGGTTCTTCACGGGGGGACGTCGAGGAAGAAAACAAGATGGAGTCTTACTGCACGGTGTTATTGAAGACTCTGCCTACAGCTTCCAGGAGCAGCTCAGGAGACACCTGAGCCAGACGATCTAACAGCATCTTTAACTGTTTCCTGTACTCTACAAACATCGCTTCATCCTCCCCCTGGGAGAGAGAGAGAAAGAGGGGGAGAGATGGACAGAGAGAGAGAGAGGGGGGAGAGATGGACAGAGAGAGAGAGAGGGGGGAGAGATGGACAGAGAGAGAGAGAGGGGGGAGAGATGGACAGAGAGAGAGAGGAGGGAGAGATGGACAGAGAGAGAGGAGGGAGAGATGGACAGAGAGAGAGGAGGGAGAGATGGACAGAGAGAGAGGAGGGAGAGATGGACAGAGAGAGAGGAGGGAGAGATGGACAGAGAGAGAGGAGGGAGAGATGGACAGAGAGAGAGGAGGGAGAGATGGACAGAGAGAGAGGAGGGAGAGATGGACAGAGAGAGAGAGAGAGAGAGAGAGAGAGAGAGAGAGAGAGGGGGGAGAGATGGACAGAGAGGGGAGAGAGATGGAGAGAGAGAGAAAGGAGAGAGATAGAAGGGAGAGAGATGGAGACAGTGAGTAATGAGAACGATGTTCAACTCCCCCCACAATTTAAAACCTTAAAGTTTTTACCTCGTTGTCAAAGTTGTACTCTTCATCATAAGTGAGTTTCTTCATCACAGCCAACATGATGGCCTGTTGAGACAGAGACACAGTCAACACGCCGGACACACACACACACGTCAACACGCCGGACACACACACACACGTCAACACGCCGGATACACACACACACACGTCAACACGCCGGATACACACATCAGTCAACACGCCGGATACACATCAGTCAACGCACCGGATATACACACACGTCAACACGCCGGACACACACACGTCAACACGCCGGACACACACACACATCAACACACACGTCAACACGCCGGACACACACATCAGTCAACACGCCGGATACACACATCAGTCAACACGCCGGACACACACATCAGTCAACACGCCGGATACACACATCAGTCAACACGCCGGACACACACATCAGTCAACACTCCGGATACACACATCAGTCAACGCGCCGGATACACACATCAGTCAACGCGCCGGATACACACATCAGTCAACGCACCGGATATACACATCAGTCAACACCCCGGATATACACATCAGTCAACACCCCGGATATACACATCAGTCAACACCCCGGATACATATCAGTCAACACCCCGGATACATATCAGTCAACACCCCGGATACATATCAGTCAACACGCCAGATACACACATCAGTCAACACGCCGGATACACACATCAGTCAACACGCCGGATACACACATCAGTCAACACCCTGGATACATATCAGTCAACACGCGCCGGATATACACATCAGTCAACACCCCGGATACACATCAGTCAACACCCCGGATACACACATCAGTCAACACGCCGGATACACATCAGTCAACACGCGCCGGATACACACATCAGTCAACACGCGCCGGATACACACATCAGTCAACACGCGCCGGATATACACATCAGTCAACACCCCGGATACACATCAGTCAACACCCCGGATACACATCAGTCAACACCCCGGATACACATCAGTCAACACGCGCCGGATACATATCAGTCAACACGCGCCGGATACACACATCAGTCAACACGCGCCGGATACACACATCAGTCAACACGCGCCGGATACACACATCAGTCAACACGCGCCGGATACACATCAGTCAACACGCGCCGGATACACATCAGTCAACACGCGCCGGATACACATCAGTCAACACGCCGGACACACACATCAGTCAACACGCTGGACAGATGGAGAGACGTTAGAACAGGTTTTTAAAAGTTAGTGGCTGGTTTCCCCAGACACCGATTAATTATATTCCTGGAATAAATTTAAAATAAAACATGGGTCATGTTTTTAGTCCAGAACTAAGGCCTAATCTGTGTGTCCGGGAAACCAGCCCCAAAGAGTTCCTGATGAAATCGTACCTCAACGTTAGTCTTCTGTTGGTCTGTCAGCAGCGGAAACTACAAGAGGGAAGAGAGACGACAGGATGTTGTCGTCATGAAAACACTACCAACGGGACCTTTAATTCAACGAAGTGGGGCTTTTCCCAGAAAGCAGGAGAGATTAGCCGGCTAACTGACACACACACACACACACACACACACACACACACACACACACACACACACACACACACACACACACACACACACACACACACACACACACACACACACACACACACACACACACACACACACACACACACACACACACCCCAAACGATAATGATTGGGGTCAGTTTGTGTGGACAGTTTTCTCCACCTTGTCTGATTCCCAGTACTCTTCAATGGCCTCCTGTCCTCCTCTCCCTACCTGAAGCATGTTACTCTGCCACTCGGACCCCTTGGGGAAGATTGCAAAAACAGATAAACACAAGTTTACGTCATGGTTACCGTGACACCCTGATCCTATTGATGACGCTGTCACATGACAGTGGTCTTGAGAGGCTACTCCACGCCCGTTCTAGAGATTATATTTCTATGGTTTCCCCTCTCCTGTCTAGTAAAGATACATCTAGAGTGGCTTCCTCTCCTGTCTAGTAGAGATACATCTAGAGTGGCTCCCTCTCCTGTCTAGTAGAGATACATCTAGAGTGACTCCCTCTCCTGTCTAGTAGAGATACATCTAGAGTGGCTTCCTCTCCTGTCTAGTAGAGATACATCTAGAGTGGCTCCCTCTCCTGTCTAGTAGAGATACATCTAGAGTGGCTCCCTCTCCTGTCTAGTAGAGATACATCTAGAGTCTAGAGTGACTCCCTCTCCTGTCTAGTAAAGATACATCTAGAGTCTAGAGTGGCTCCCTCTCCTGTCTAGTAAAGATACATCTAGAGTGGCTCCCTCTCCTGTCTAGTAGAGATACATCTAGAGTCTAGAGTGACTCCCTCTCCTGTCTAGTAAAGATACATCTAGAGTCTAGAGTGGCTCCCTCTCCTGTCTAGTAAAGATACATCTAGAGTGGCTCCCTCTCCTGTCTAGTAAAGATACATCTAGAGTGGCTCCCTCTCCTGTCTAGTAGAGATACATCTAGAGTCTAGAGTGGATCCCTCTCCTGTCTAGTAGAGATACATCTAGAGTGGCTCCCTCTCCTGTCTAGTAGAGATACATCTAGAGTGGCTCCCTCTCCTGTCTAGTAGAGATACATCTAGAGTGGCTTCCTCTCCTGTCTAGTAGAGATACATCTAGAGTGGCTTCCTCTCCTGTCTAGTAGAGATACATCTAGAGTGACTCCCTCTCCTGTCTAGTAGAGATACATCTAGAGTGACTCCCTCTCCTGTCTAGTAGAGATACATCTAGAGTGTCTCCCTCTCCTGTCTAGTAGAGATACATCTAGAGTCTAGAGTGGCCCAAATGACACTATTCCCTTTATAGTGCACTACATTTGACCAGAGACCTGGATGGAATAAGGTGCAATAGAGAATAGGGAGCCATATTCCCATAGACCTCTGGTATCAGTGTGTATCTCACCTGTTTGAGTACGTCCAGGTAGTCGTATCTCACCTGTTTGAGTACGTCCAGGTAGTCGTATCTCACCTGTTTGACTACGTCCAGGTAGTCGTATCTCACCTGTTTGAGTACGTCCAGGTAGTCGTATCTCACCTGTTTGAGTACGTCCAGGTAGTCGTATCTCACCTGTTTGAGTACGTCCAGGTAGTCGTATCTCACCTGTTTGAGTACGTCCAGGTAGTCGCATCTCACCTGTTTGAGTACGTCCAGGTAGTCGCATCTCACCTGTTTGAGTACGTCCAGGTAGTCGCATCTCACCTGTTTGAGTACGTCCAGGTAGTCGTATCTCACCTGTTTGAGTACGTCCAGGTAGTCGTATCAGTGCGTATCTCACCTGTTTGAGTACGTTCAGGTAGTCGTAGCAGAAGCCTACGATGTTAGCCGAGATGTCGTCGTCGTCGTGGACCAACAGCTGGAGGAGCAGAGGAACCTTTGCCTCGATGGCGCGCAGCGACTCGGCGGCGTCTTTCACTTCGCCCCCCTTGGCCTGTTTGGTCCAGCTCAGCACCAGAGACTGACCCATCCCATTCACCAGTCTGGAGAACTTAGCCAGGAAGTCCACATCCTCTTCCTGACAGAGCCAAGACAGGAAACCATTTCACTGCACAGAACTACTATATAGGAGACAGGAAACCATTTCACTGTACAGCACTACTATATAGGAGACAGGAAACCATTTCACTGCACAGAACTACTATATAGGAGACAGGGGGGGCCATTTCACTGTACAGCACTACTATATAGGAGACGGGGGGCCATTTCACTGTACAGCACTACTATATAGGAGACAGGACGGCCATTTCACTGTACAGCACTACTATATAGGAGACAGGACGGCCATTTCACTGTACAGCACTACTATATAGGAGACAGGGGGGGCCATTTCACTGTACAGCACTACTATATAGGAGACAGGAAACCATTTCACTGTACAGCACTACTATATAGGAGACAGGACGGCCATTTCACTGTACAGCACTACTATATAGGAGACAGGACGGCCATTTCACTGTACAGCACTACTATATAGGAGACAGGACGGCCATTTCACTGTACAGCACTACTATATAGGAGACAGGGGGCCATTTCACTGTACAGCACTACTATATAGGAGACAGGACGGCCATTTCACTGTACAGCACTACTATATAGGAGACAGGGGGCCATTTCACTGTACAGCACTACTATATAGGAGACAGGAAACCATTTCACTGTACAGCACTACTATATAGGAGACAGGGGGGCCATTTCACTGTACAGCACTACTATATAGGAGACAGGAAACCATTTCACTGTACAGCACTACTATATAGGAGACAGGACGGCCATTTCACTGTACAGCACTACTATATAGGAGACAGGGGGGGCCATTTCACTGTACAGCACTACTATATAGGAGACAGGACGGCCATTTCACTGTACAGCACTACTATATAGGAGACAGGGGGGGCCATTTCACTGTACAGCACTACTATATAGGAGACAGGGGGGCCATTTCACTGTACAGCACTGCTATATAGGAGACAGGGGGGCCATTTCACTGTACAGCACTACTATATAGGAGACAGGAAACCATTTCACTGTACAGCACTACTATATAGGAGACAGGGGGCCATTTCACTGTACAGCACTACTATATAGGAGACAGGACGGCCATTTCACTGCACAGCACTACTATATAGGAGACAGGAAACCATTTCACTGTACAGCACTACTATATAGGAGACAGGGGGCCATTTCACTGTACAGCACTACTATATAGGAGACAGGGGGGCCATTTCACTGTACAGCACTACTATATAGGAGACAGGAAACCATTTCACTGTACAGCACTACTATATAGGAGACAGGGGGGGCCATTTCACTGTACAGCACTACTATATAGGAGACAGGACGGCCATTTCACTGTACAGCACTACTATATAGGAGACAGGGGGGCCATTTCACTGTACAGCACTACTATATAGGAGACAGGAAACCATTTCACTGTACAGCACTACTATATAGGAGACAGGAAACCATTTCACTGTACAGCACTACTATATAGGAGACAGGGGGGCCATTTCACTGTACAGCACTACTATATAGGAGACAGGGGGGGCCATTTCACTGTACAGCCCTACTATATAGGAGACAGGAAACCATTTCACTGTACAGCACTACTATATAGGAGACAGGAAACCATTTCACTGCACAGCACTACTATATAGGAGACAGGGGGGGCCATTTCACTGTACAGCACTACTATATAGGAGACAGGAAACCATTTCACTGCACAGCACTACTATATAGGAGACAGGGGGGCCATTTCACTGTACAGCACTACTATATAGGAGACAGGGGGGGGCCATTTCACTGTACAGCACTACTATATAGGAGACAGGGGGGCCATTTCACTGTACAGCACTACTATATAGGAGACAGGAAACCATTTCACTGTACAGCACTACTATATAGGAGACAGGAAACCATTTCACTGTACAGCACTACTATATAGGATACAGGACGGCCATTTCACTGTACAGCACTACTATATAGGAGACAGGGGGGGCCATTTCACTGTACAGCACTACTATATAGGAGACAGGGGGGCCATTTCACTGTACAGCACTACTATATAGGAGACAGGAAACCATTTCACTGTACAGCACTACTATATAGGAGACAGGAAACCATTTCACTGTACAGCACTACTATATAGGAGACAGGGGGGCCATTTCACTGTACAGCACTGCTATATAGGAGACAGGAAACCATTTCACTGTACAGCACTACTATATAGGAGACAGGACGGCCATTTCACTGTACAGCACTACTATATAGGAGACAGGAAACCATTTCACTGTACAGCACTACTATATAGGAGACAGGACGGCCATTTCACTGTACAGCACTACTATATAGGAGACAGGGGGGGCCATTTCACTGTACAGCACTACTATATAGGAGACAGGAAACCATTTCACTGTACAGCACTACTATATAGGATACAGGACGGCCATTTCACTGTACAGCACTACTATATAGGAGACAGGACGGCCATTTCACTGTACAGCACTACTATATAGGAGACAGGACGGCCATTTCACTGTACAGCACTACTATATAGGAGACAGGACGGCCATTTCACTGTACAGCACTACTATATAGGAGACAGGAAACCATTTCACTGTACAGCACTACTATATAGGAGACAGGACGGCCATTTCACTGCACAGCACTACTATATAGGAGACAGGACGGCCATTTCACTGCACAGCACTACTATATAGGAGACAGGACGGCCATTTCACTGCACAGCACTACTATATAGGAGACAGGGGGGCCATTTCACTGTACAGCACTACTATATAGGAGACAGGAAACCATTTCACTGTACAGCACTACTATCTAGGAGACAGGGGGGGCCATTTCACTGTACAGCACTACTATATAGGAGACAGGGGGGGCCATTTCACTGTACAGCACTACTATATAGGAGACAGGAAACCATTTCACTGTACAGCACTACTATATAGGAGACAGGAAACCATTTCACTGTACAGCACTACTATATAGGAGACAGGGGGGCCATTTCACTGTACAGCACTACTATATAGGAGACAGGGGGGCCATTTCACTGTACAGCACTACTATATAGGAGACAGGGGGGGCCATTTCACTGTACAGCACTACTATATAGGAGACAGGGGGGGCCATTTCACTGTACAGCACTACTATATAGGAGACAGGGGGGGCCATTTCACTGTACAGCACTACTATATAGGAGACAGGAAACCATTTCACTGTACAGCACTACTATATAGGAGACAGAACGGCCATTTCACTGTACAGCACTACTATATAGGAGACAGGAAACCATTTCACTGTACAGCACTACTATATAGGAGACAGGGGGGGCCATTTCACTGTACAGCACTACTATATAGGAGACAGGGGGGGCCATTTCACTGTACAGCACTACTATATAGGAGACAGGACGGCCATTTCACTGTACAGCACTACTATATAGGAGACAGGAAACCATTTCACTGTACAGCACTACTATATAGGAGACAGGGGGGGCCATTTCACTGTACAGCACTACTATATAGGAGACAGGAAACCATTTCACTGTACAGCACTACTATATAGGAGACAGAACGGCCATTTCACTGTACAGCACTACTATATAGGAGACAGGAAACCATTTCACTGTACAGCACTACTATATAGGAGACAGGGGGGGCCATTTCACTGTACAGCACTACTATATAGGAGACAGGGGGGGGCCATTTCACTGTACAGCACTACTATATAGGAGACAGGACGGCCATTTCACTGTACAGCACTACTATATAGGAGACAGGAAACCATTTCACTGTACAGCACTACTATATAGGAGACAGGGGGGGCCATTTCACTGTACAGCACTACTATATAGGAGACAGGGGGGCCATTTCACTGTACAGCACTACTATATAGGAGACAGGAAACCATTTCACTGTACAGCACTACTATATAGGAGACAGGACGGCCATTTCACTGTACAGCACTACTATATAGGAGACAGGAAACCATTTCACTGTACAGCACTACTATATAGGAGACAGGGGGGGCCATTTCACTGTACAGCACTACTATATAGGAGACAGGGGGGCCATTTCACTGTACAGCACTACTATATAGGAGACAGGGGGGGCCATTTCACTGTACAGCACTACTATATAGGAGACAGGACGGCCATTTCACTGTACAGCACTACTATATAGGAGACAGGGGGGCCATTTCACTGTACAGCACTACTATATAGGAGACAGGGGGGCCATTTCACTGTACAGCACTACTATATAGGAGACAGGAAACCATTTCATTGTACAGCACTACTATATAGGAGACAGGGGGCCATTTCACTGTACAGCACTACTATATAGGAGACAGGAAACCATTTCATTGTACAGCACTACTATATAGGAGACAGGACGGCCATTTCACTGTACAGCACTACTATATAGGAGACAGGGGGCCATTTCACTGTACAGCACTACTATATAGGAGACAGGGGGCCATTTCACTGTACAGCACTACTATATAGGAGACAGGACGGCCATTTCACTGTACAGCACTACTATATAGGAGACAGGGGGGCCATTTAACTGTACAGCACTACTATATAGGAGACAGGACGGCCATTTCACTGTACAGCACTACTATATAGGAGACAGGACGGCCATTTCACTGTACAGCACTACTATATAGGAGACAGGAAACCATTTCACTGTACAGCACTACTATATAGGAGACAGGAAACCATTTCACTGTACAGCACTGCTATATAGGAGACATGAAACCATTTCACTGTACAGCACTACTATATAGGAGACAGGAAACCATTTCACTGTACAGCACTACTATATAGGAGACAGGAAACCATTTCACTGTACAGCACTGCTATATAGGAGACATGAAACCATTTCACTGTACAGCACTACTATATAGGAGACAGGAAACCATTTCACTGTACAGCACTACTATATAGGAGACATGAAACCATTTCACTGTACAGCACTACTATATAGGAGACAGGAAACCATTTCACTGTACAGCACTACTATATAGGAGACAGGAAACCATTTCACTGTACAGCACTACTATATAGGAGACATGAAACCATTTCACTGTACAGCACTACTATATAGGAGACAGGGGGGGCCATTTCATTGTACAGCACTACTATATAGGAGACAGGACGGCCATTTCACTGTACAGCACTACTATATAGGAGACAGGGGGGGCCATTTCACTGTACAGCACTACTATATAGGAGACAGGGGGGCCATTTCACTGTACAGCACTACTATATAGGAGACAGGAAACCATTTCACTGTACAGCACTACTATATAGGAGACAAGGGGGGCCATTTCACTGTACAGCACTACTATATAGGAGACAGGAAACCATTTCACTGTACAGCACTACTATATAGGAGACAGGAAACCATTTCACTGTACAGCACTACTATATAGGAGACAGGAAACCATTTCACTGTACAGCACTGCTATATAGGAGACAGGACGGCCATTTCACTGTACAGCACTACTATATAGGAGACAGGACGGCCATTTCACTGTACAGCACTACTATATAGGAGACAGGACGGCCATTTCACTGTACAGCACTACTATATAGGAGACAGGAAACCATTTCACTGTACAGCACTGCTATATAGGAGACATGAAACCATTTCACTGTACAGCACTACTATATAGGAGACAGGAAACCATTTCACTGTACAGCACTACTATATAGGAGACAGGGGGGGCCATTTCACTGTACAGCACTACTATATAGGAGACAGGAAACCATTTCACTGTACAGCACTACTATATAGGAGACAGGGGGGGCCATTTCACTGTACAGCACTACTATATAGGAGACAGGGGGGGCCATTTTACTGTACAGCACTACTATATAGGAGACATGAAACCATTTCACTGTACAGCACTACTATATAGGAGACAGGAAACCATTTCACTGTACAGCACTACTATATAGGAGACAGGGGGGGCCATTTCACTGTACAGCACTACTATATAGGAGACAGGAAACCATTTCACTGTACAGCACTACTATATAGGAGACAGGGGGGGCCATTTCACTGTACAGCACTACTATATAGGAGACAGGGGGGGCCATTTCACTGTACAGCACTACTATATAGGAGACAGGACGGCCATTTCACTGTACAGCACTACTATATAGGAGACAGGACGGCCATTTCACTGTACAGCACTACTATATAGGAGACAGGGGGCCATTTCACTGTACAGCACTACTATATAGGAGACAGGAAACCATTTCACTGTACAGCACTACTATATAGGAGACAGGGGGGGCCATTTCACTGTACAGCACTACTATATAGGAGACAGGGGGGCCATTTCACTGTACAGCACTGCTATGTGTTATGTGGTGTGTGTGTGTGTGTGTGTGTGTGTGTGTGTGTGTGTGTGTGTGTGTGTGTGTGTGTGTGTGTGTGTGTGTGTGTGTGTGTGTGTGTGTGTCTTCAGAAAGTACTCACACTCCTAGAATTTTCCACATTATGAATTGGTATTAAAAAATTACATTTTCTTTTCAACGATCTACACAAAATACTCTTGACGTCAAAGTCGAAGAGAAATTATATTTTTTTTAAAATATATATATATATATATTAATAAAAATATAACAAATGTATTTCGTCGCTACAGACTTCAGTCTTTCTGGGTCTCGAAGAGATTTCCAAACCTGGATTGTACAATATTTGCCCATTATTCTTGTTGAAATTCTTCAAGCTCTGTCAAGTTGGTTGTTGATCATTGCTAGACGGCCATTTTGAAGTCTTTCCGTAGATGTTCAAGACGATTTTAAGTCAAAACTGTAACTAAGCCCCTCAGGGACATTCAATGTCTTCTTGGTAAACAACCCCCAGTGTATATTTTGAGCTTGTGTTTTAGGTTATTGTCCTGCTGAAAAGCTGAATTTGTCTCCCAGTGTCTGTTGGAAAGAAGACTGAACCAGATTCTTCCTGTGATTAGCGCCATTCAGTTTTATTTTATTTTTTTTTATCCTGAAAAACTCCCCTGTCCTTACCGATGACAAGCATACCCATAACATGATGCAGCCACCACCATGCTAGACAATCTGAAGAGTGGTACTCAGTGATGTGTTGTGTTGGATTTGCCACAAATATAATAATTTTGTATTCAGGACAAAGTTCATTTATTCGCTAGATTTTTTGGCAGTTTTACTTTAGTGTCTTGTTGCAAACAGGATGTATGTTTTAAACTTATTTAGTCTTGACATAACAAAAGGGGTTGAATACTTATTGACTCAATACATAAAATCAGCTTTTCATTTTGTATTAAATTTGTAAAACAAAAAAACACAGAATTCCACTTTGACATTGTGAAGTATTGTGTGTAGATCAGTGGCACAAAAATCTCAATTTAAAATCGATTTTAAATTCAAGCTGTAACACGACAAAATATGGGGAAGCTTTCTGAAGGGACTGTAGTGTGTGTGTGTGTGTGTGTGTGTGTGTGTGTGTGTGTGTGTGTGTACACCTACCTCCTCCACATTGAAGAAGCCAGCAGACTGCAGGACTTGACAGAGGGACTCAACCAGCTTGGTTTTGTCTGTAGGGTCCATGCCTTTATTAACAATCTCAAACAGACATTCGCACGCCTCCTCTCTCAGGTCCTCCACGGACATCTGACTCAGGAGCAGGTTAACAAACCTGGAGGGACAGGAAACACACTGGTTACACACTGGACCAGGACCAGTCATCTGATCTCTGGTTTATCAACCTGGACCAGGACCAGTCATCTGATCTCTGGTTTATAAACCTGGTCCAGGACCAGTCATCTGATTTATAAACCTGGACCAGGACCAGTCATCTGATCTCTGGTTTATGGACCAGGACCAGTCATCTGATCTCTGGTTTATAAACCTGGACCAGGACCAGTCATCTGATCTCTGGTCTATAAACCTGGACAGGAAACACTGGTCCAGGACCAGTCCATCTGATCTCTGGTTTATAAACCTGGTCCAGGACCAGTCATCTGGTCTATAAACCTGGACAGGAAACACTGGACCAGGACCAGTCATCTGATCTCTGGTCTATAAACCTGGTCCAGGAAACACTGGACCAGGACCAGTCATCTGATCTCTGGTCTATAAACCTGGACAGGAAACACTGGACCAGGACCAGTCCATCTGATCTCTGGTTTATAAACCTGGACAGGAAACACTGGACCAGGACCAGTCATCTGATCTCTGGTTTATCAACCTGGACCAGGACCAGAGTTTCAACCCAACACGATGCACCTGAGCTCAGTGTCCAGTCTCATAGCAAAGGGTCTGAATACTGACGTAAATAAGGGATCTGGATTTTATTTTTAATAAAATGTTTTCGCTTTGTCATTATGGGGTATTGTGTGTAGATTTATGGGGGGGGAATTACTGAATCCATTTTAGAATAAGGCTGTAACGTAACAAAATGTGGGGAAAGGGGTCTGAATGCAATGTATTTATCTCAAATACCTTAGTATTATCTATCCTGATGCCTGGTCACTTTACCCTGCCTTCATGTACATATCTATCTACCTCATTATTATCTATCCTGATGCCTGGTCACTTTACCCTGCCTTCATGTACATATCTATCTACCTCATTATTATCTATCCTGATGCCTGGTCACTTTACCCTGCCTTCATGTACATATCTACCTCATTATTATCTATCCTGATGCCTGGTCACTTTACCCTGCCTTCATGTACATATCTACCTCATTATTATCTATCCTGATGTCTAGTCACTTTACCCTGCCTTCATGTACATATCTACCTCATTATTATCTATCCTGATGCCTAGTCACTTTACCCTGCCTTCATGTACATATCTATCTACCTTAATAATAATAATAATAATAATATCTATCCTGATTAAGGATGCACGATATATCGGTCAACATATCGGAATCGGACGATATTAGCTAAAAATGCCAACATCGGTATCGGACAGATATTTAGTTTAACGCCGATGTTAAAAACCGGATGTCAAAGCTACCGTGCATACCTACATAACGTAGGTACAGGACGTAATGACGCCACGTTAAAATGTTTTGCGCTACACGTGCAAAACAGCATTCCTAACCTAGCCCACAATGTCTGCTGTGTGGATCGAGCAGTCAACAAGTCCAGCAGTCATTTGAAAGAGCAAGAACATTTCAACGAGACGACAACTCAAACGCGAAATCCATTAGCTCCAAGATAATGGAATTCATTACCCTTCTGACAATCAACCGTTCTCTGTCGTGGGTGATGTTGGCTTTCGCCGACTGGTCGAGCACCGGTACACACTAACATTACCAAGTGCGCTATTGTTCAGATGTTTCCCTACCGGAGTTATACAGTAATGGCGTCGCTGCTATTAGCTTCACGACATACTACGGAACGCCGTTTGGGTCTTTGAGTGTCAGAAAGAAACAGTAGCGCCGTCAAAGCTGGACAAAAAAAGTCTGAAAAACAAGCAAACACCGGCCACGAACGATGTGTTTTACAATACCTCGTTGGTAATAAAGCATAATTTGTTCGACCGCAACTTCTGGGGTAGCTAACTAGCTTTAGCTTGGTAACCTAGCTAGCACCAATACAACCAGCCTGAAAACAATGACCAGTAGAAACTGCAGTCATTTTCATTATTCTTAGCAATGATTTAGGAATCCTTGTGAGTAAGTATTAGCTAGGTTGCCACTTGTTGTTCGCCTATTGAAATTGAACTTTAGTTCATGAAAATAAATAGCTGGCCAGCTACTTAACCCTGTTGCCCTAAAGCTAACGTTATAAGCAGCCAGCTACTAAACCCTGTTGCCCTAAAGCTAACATTATAAGCAGCCAGCTACTCAACCCTGTTGCCCTAAAGCTAACGTTATAAGCAGCCAGCTACTTAACCCTGTTGCCCTAAAGCTAACGTTATAAGCAGCCAGCTACTTAACCCTGTTGCCCTAAAACTAACGTTATAAGCAGCCAGCTAATTAACCCTGTTGCACTAAAACTAACGTTATAAGCAGCCAGCTAATTAACCCTGTTGCCCTAAGGCTAACGCTACTTAACCCTGTTGCCCTAAAGCTAACGTTATAAGCAGCCAGCTACCTAACCCTGTTGCCCTAAAGCTAATGTTATAAGCAGCCAGCTACTTAACCCTGTTGCCCT